>NC_080095.1:50180201-50480201 GCF_950005125.1 Chionomys nivalis
TTCGCAGTATTAATGAAAATCTTCTTCAGAATGTCTGACCACAGTGGTTCTCTGTGTGCACTGCTGGACTTTCCTTGCAGCCCTGAGACATCCCAGACAGCTCCATCCCTCCTTTTTGGGTGTCACCTTACTATCGTGGTGTTGCCACTATCTCTATGCACAGCCTGATGTTTTCCAGCAATGTTGAAAACATTCGCCTGCCTTCTGTGTCCTCTACCATGAATTTCCTAGTATATGTGACCTTCTAAGACCCCTGCAGGCAGAATTAAGATTTTCTTTGTACTGCCATATAGCTCCAAGCACATTTAAGCTACGTACATTGTTCCTCTGTGTCTTTAATGCCTGCGTACCCATCTGTGTTCACATCTGATCCTCATGTTAGCTGCAAACCCAGTGAGTGGAGATTGTATTTTCAGTTTTCCTATCATTCCTACAAGAATCTTGCGATGACAATTCATCCTTTTGGTTTTTAAAGAGTTATTTGAATTATTTAGAGTTGAATCAGAAATAATACCATCCTTAGTATCAAGTAATAAAAATGAAAATAAAAAGAATGCTTGTCGATTATGTTCAAGGCTCTGGGTTTCATCCATAGTACCACAAAAGGATCCCTGATGACAATACATGAAAATGTCATTTAAAACACTAGCCAGTCCAATTCATCAATGAATGAAAGCAATAACATAGCACAACCAGAACGATCTTCTGCAAGCTACATCAGACTAATTCAACAGCTCAAAGTTAATCAATACAACTCACTGCAATGCAGCAAAAAAGACGGCTGATGTGGATTTTCCAGTTTGGCCAAAGACTGTTTAACCAAATTCGATATTCTCTTTTGACAAAACAAAAAACAAAAAAACAAAAAACAGGAACTTCTTTAACCTGTGTCTAGCCTTGAAGTAGACATGAAAGCTTTATGCTAAGTTAAGGACGAAGACAAGAAAGTACACACCCGCCACTCTTGTTAACGTGGTAATAGAGAGACTGTCCAATGTAATCAGACAAGAAAAAGAATCTTAGAAGGAAATAAAACTCGTGAAAAGTGAACTATCCCTCGGCAGACAAAACAATTAACGAACTACTGCATGCATCCAACGTCACAGGATTCAACAACATAAAGGGTCATTAAGAGGGGCAGCTCTCACACATGTGACAGTAAATAAAAGGAGCCAGATTTGAAAGGGCACAAAATCCACCTTTTCATTTAGACGGCATTCTAAAAACACTAAGAGTTAGTAGAGCCAGAAAAACAAAAACAGTATCAAGTCATGTTTGCCACAATCTGGAGGTAAAGGATGCCTACAGAAAGCTGTGCAGGGATTCTTTGCGGTGGTGAGATTGCATTATGCCTTACTCATGATGACAAGATACTCTGAACAGTAGCAAAACAGAAGACTAAGGTGAATTTCATCTTATGTAAATTGTATCGTAATAGGGAATAAAGAATATATAAACTCTAAGATCAGACCTCCCAAACTCTGCTTCTTCCCAAATGTAGAACTTAGGTTATATTCTGCAAGTATAAAAGGAAAATGAGAGTGGCTGCACTCAGAGGGATCAGTTTGCCTTCTGCCCCATCCTGCCTCACAGCTAACATGGAGCTCACCATCGTGGGTACAATGGAGAAGTCACATCATGGTCTTTATCATCTGACTCGAAGGTTGGGTTTAATTAATGTTGGTATTCAGATTTCACAGTTATAAAATTAACCAAAAAAATCACTGTTGAGTATCTGTTAAGACAAATTCACATTAATTTCAAATACAATTAAAATTAGGCAAGAATTTTCTAAAATCAGAATACAATTTCAACTCAAATCTAAAATTCAACCAAATATTTCACAAATAATTTTTTAAATGACTCAGAACTGTGGTCATTTATATTTAGTCTTTGAGAAGGAATATTAGCCTGTCTGACTTTACCAGTTTAACAAATAAGAGTCAAGAGAGCATTGTGGGGGTAGAGGCAGGGCTCAGTCAATAAACTGCTTGCTATTGAAGCACAATGACCCGAGTCTGGATTCCCAGAACCCATGCAAAAAGCTGGGTACAGTCAGTGTGTATTTATAATCCTGGTATTGGGGCAGGCAGTGGCAGGAGGATTCAAGGACTTGCTGACCAGCTAGTCTAGCTGAATAGACAAACTCCAGCTTCAATGAAAGACCGTTTCAAAAAAAAAAAAAAAGATGGAAAGCAATTGAGGAAGGTATTCGATATCTGAACATCACATGCACAAGCCTCTCTCTCTCTCTCTCAACACTCTCTCAAGCTCACACACAAGAGAAGAAAGTGCTGCAAAAGGCATAGGATACTTTTGTTTTCTTAAACACCAAGATCCCCTATGTCTGGTAAAATCCTCCCTGAATACCATGACACTAGAAGGAATCATCGAAAATGAAAAAGACAATATGGTATCCCAGAAATGTTGGCTCCCTCCAACAAGAAAGGAAGTCATGACTTTGTCTGGGTATAAATAATCAACTAATATGTGTGGACTGTGTATGCACACATACATACATGTCCCACCCCCTCACCTCAGCCTATCTCTGTCTACTAGCCAGGTAGGATGACCTCTCTATGGGTTAGAACTGTGGAAAAATTATGCTAACACACACGCCTATAGCTTTCCCAGAGGTAATTACATTTATATCATATCCACTCTGCTCAGTTCTGAGAACATAAAGCGTCATAGGCAACTTTTATTAACTGCATCCTTATCATTCCAGGCTAAAAGCAAATGAAGCCAACCCATGTCAAAGCTCTCCCATCTACTGTCATCTCGCATCATGTCCCAGTGAGCCGCTGAGAGAAGTATTCTTGGAGTGTTATCAACTACAAATCCTGCAACGAGCATGGCTGTTTGCACAGGATTTCACACTGAATATTATAGTAACATCTAGAAATTCCTAACCTAGAGGGAAGGGGGAAAAAGAACATTTTAAAAGATATTTTAAAAACCATGGCATGTGCACGGGGACTTCTCCAGCAGAACCCTCGGATTCATTTTAAGCTTTTCACTTGCTCACAACTATTATTTTGAAATATGGAGCCCAAACATGGATCTTGTAAAGCCCCATAGAACAAAAATATTCCTGTGGATTGTATCTCTCAATCAGAAGCCAGGATGAGGGGATGTGTAAGCGGCAGAGAAAAAGTAAAATCAATGTGATATTTAAAAGCAAATCAAATTAAAACTATATAAGGTGTCAAGAGCACGGAGACAATGGTACTGAATAGCTTACCTTGCTTTTCTCCATCGACTTTTTCTAAAGAGCCAGGGAGCTGGGTATCAAAGCCAAGCTGGAGGCCACATCTCGGCCTCTCAAAGTCACGTTCTTCCTCTGCAATAGAAGAAAGCGTGTGCAGGGACTTCGGGCCAGCTGGGATCGGATCGGGCCACTGGTGTGTGGTAGAGCATGAGTCTTTGGCTTGTTGATCAAGTCTGGGACTTGCCGTACTGCCAGAGTCCTGAAGGTCACTATTAGAGCGGGAGAAATGGTCCTCTTCAAGAAACAGGGAGCTTGCCTCCTCTGAATTCCCATCACTGCCCTGCTCTCCATCTTCAAAGTAGGTTTCTTGAAACTTAGTATCCTCCAAGTCCTGGTCTGGCTTGTCACTCAACGCCGAATCCTGTTTGCTTAGAAGAACCAGCGACGCCGACAGTGCATCGCCTGCTTGCTGAAGAGCTTCATAAACCCGGGAGAGCCAGGAAGACAAAGGCTGAAAGAAGTTCTGGGCATCCTGAGATGCCATGGCCAACACCATGGCCAACTACCTCACGTGTATGGAGTCCACTCTTTCGGTTCCTCCAGAACTCGGGGCTCACGTGAAATACAGAACAAGCATGATGAGAAATTTGAGGTCTCTCTTTTAGAACATGCAAAACCTTATTAATACACACATAAAGAAAATATGCGCAGTACGTGAGCACTGTTGGCTGTAACTAAAACCAGGCAGCATGCCAGTTCCTGCGCCAAGGTCTATGGAGTAGGTCTTTGCAGGGGACAGAGCAACTGTGTTTGATAGGGTAGTCTCTTAATGGCTGGGAACATTTCACTCTCAACAATTCTCGGCTGAAACAGAGGAAAGACATGCTTGCACCCGTTAAAGTCACAACTACAGACCCATCACCAGATACCTATAGCCAATGTCAGTTAGCATTGGGGGGAGGGGAACAAAGAAACTTTATATTGAACTCTTATGGTGGCTAAATAAAAATCTAAACTGTAGGTTCTCCCCATGTCTGTACACCTCCTCAGGCTCACACACAACCTCCATTAGCACTAATGGATTCTAGTCACACGGGCCAAGAGAAGCCTGATCCCCAGAGATCAGCTTAACACTGTGGACAGGGTAAAGGAATCCATAGAAACAGCCAGTTCGGCATGACTCTTCAAAATGCAAGAAATGCTGGAGGTTTCGTGAACAAACATGCAGAGCCCAGAGAGCTAAGGAAGAGGCATCTCTGTTTTGTGACACAAAGGTTTATCCTCTCAAAGGAAATGTGTGTCTGCAATGTAAAAGCTTCCAACAAATCTTAAAATAGAGTTTTACAGTTTTATGCAATCTCTAGAAATGATGCCTAGTCTTGGGGAGAAATCACTGAAAATATGTGCATGGCAAATGGATCATCCAGCTTCCTGTAGATAGATCGTTGATATCCTGTGCCTTTGACTGTGTCCCCATCTCCAAAGTTAGCCCTCTGCAACTGTGGGTCTTCTGAAACATACTTGGTAAGATTCATAAGCTGAAAGAGGTAACGCATGGGCATTCATAGAACATGACACTGTGAGGACCAAATAGCATATACCTATGCTTTTATACTCACGTGAAAACACACACCTAGGTAGTTTTATGCATATACATGGGTGTGGGTATCTCTCTGCAATCACGGTGTAGGGTAAATGTTTCTTTGATAGCAACATCTTCCCTCAGAATCACTCCATTCCTGAAGTTTCATCCCTCTTGATCTCAGTCTTTAGCACAACTGCTTATATTCTCTTGAAAATAATTTGTTAGTGGCTCAGATCCACCGATTGACTCAGTAAACAAGTAATAAATACTGACTAAATACCTATTAAGGACTGGGCATAATGCCAGGTGTAAGGTAACCCTGAGACCACTGTCCTCATGGAACCTGCATTTCAGTTAAATGGAAACTGAGGTCTCTACATTCTCCTCTAAAAGTGAATAATTCAAGGTTAACGTTGCAGCTCTTGTCTTCCTCTAATGGCTTACTTGCGACCACTCTTTGTCCCATTCCTTCTCCTCATTCCCCCTTATACTCACCTGCTGGGAAGGCTAACCCATCTTTTTTTTTCCTTTGGCTGGCTTTGGTTTCTTTGGTTTGATTAGTTGGTACATTGGGTGGTTGGTTGGTTTGAGAGAGTTTCATGTATCCTGGGCTGATCTTCAACTTGCTATATAGCCAACGATGACCTTGAACCTGTGATACTATTGTCTTTATATCCTGAGTTCTAAGATTACAGACATGCAAAACTGTACTTTGTTTATATGGTACTGGGACCAAAGTCGAGGTTTCTGCATTCTAGGAAGCATGCTACCAACTGAATTATTTTCATTTTAAACTCCACTTTAATTTTAAACTTTTATAAACTCAAAATAAACATCTCTAGCCCTTCGCTTGCTCCTTCTTTTCTTACTCTTGTCATAAATCCAAGTCAGCAGTGCTAACTTTGGTAGTTCAGAGCCATCTAATAAACTAAGAAAGCACACAAAAGTCTAGGTTGGCTGC
This sequence comes from Chionomys nivalis, assembly GCF_950005125.1. Taxonomy (NCBI): domain Eukaryota; kingdom Metazoa; phylum Chordata; class Mammalia; order Rodentia; family Cricetidae; genus Chionomys; species Chionomys nivalis. The sequence goes on from NC_080095.1 coordinate 50,185,959, forward strand.
AGGAATAAGTCTGGCCAAGACTTCTGTATTTCTGTTATCTTCCTTGGAGGACCCAACCCCTATTAAAGGGTAATATTTTAAGAAAAAAATCTGATGTAAGGAAACAGATACGCATTAATGTGCCACACTAAAATCTTCAATTCAGTTATTTCAAACCCAGTATGTCACTTTGCTGCAGGGATTCAGCTCTTGCGTCACAGGACCACATGACTGTGACTCTCTCTTCAACACACTCCCCTCTCTTCCTTCCAGCCAATCCACCATTAGCTTTTGCTCTCCAGCTATTGTCTTGTCCAAGTTCCCATTCTCTCCTATCACTCACCTGGTTTGTGTCAATCTCTTGGTTTTCCCAGCTCCCATGGAACCCTCTGTTCCCCACAGCCTGACTTTCATTTGGATTTACTGCGTCTCTATCCCTGCAATGGAGGCCCCATGGAGAGTGGAGGCCATCTATTTTGTTCTCAGTGCCTAGAATTGTCCTGAACACAGGGGAAGCAAATCAACAAATACAGTCAGAAATCTCATTAGAATCAGGTCTGGAACAGTGCTCAGTGGAAGTTACTGACTCAGTCATGTTGTTGCATTTATGAATAAAACCTACACAGAGCTGTCATGGGAATCTTCCGGGGTGTTAGTCTACAAATTTCCTATTTAGTACATTATCTTGTCAGCATTTGCTCTTGTCACCCAGTTCCACAACCCACCATTTTGGGTTGCCTTCGCTGCTGCTTGGATGACTTCATTTATTTTACTTTTGACCCAGAAAGTATTTTGCCTAAGCAAAAGCACTCCAGGGTGATAGAGACCTGGAAGGCCTCTCCGAGAAATCAGTGACTTTAACCATCTTTTCCTGTCCTTACAATTCATATAACCCCACTTTTCATCCCAATGGAATGTCCAGCTAACCATAGGCCGGCCCCAGAGAAACTGCTGGAGTGAGAACTCAGCCATTCCTTATCTCCCCTCACTGTGAGGTTTTATATGTCAGTCATGCTGATACACTGAGAATTTCCATAAGTCACCTCAATTTTTCCTGATTTTTATTTGTTTATCCCAGATGTCTTCATACCTGGCCTGCCTCACTTTTTCCATTGAAACTCTTATGTCTTTCTCTGCTAATTCTTCATCTATAACTAAAGACATGGCCTCAGAGTACTCAGAATATGTCTTTATGTTATAAAATTACATTTATTTGTCAATATTCTTCTGATGGGTTGGTAGTCCACAAGTTTGAGAAGTATTTTTATAGCTTACAATTCCAGAATCCATATAAGGCAGGAGGAGCTCTGACAGGTTGGTTGTATGGATGGATGTATTGATGGGTAGAGATGGATAGGTGAATGGCATGGGTGGGTAGATGCATGGATGGATAGAGAGGTAGGGATGTGTGTGTAGGGATGAGTGGATAGATGGTGGGCTACTGGGTGGATGGGTGGATGAGTGTGTGGATGAAGGTTCTAGTGAAAATGCTTAACACCAAATGGTCTTGATTCTATCATTTATCATCATCTGTAAAATGGGATTCCCTTAGTCTATCAGTTCCTTTCATCTCTAAAATTCAGGAAGGTATCAAATATGCCAAATAGCATAGTCGCTGAGGCTGGATGTATTAAGGATATGTCAGCATACAAGAGTTCCGCAATAGCCCAGAATGGAGTATAACAAAGGTTTGTTTATTTGGGGGCAAACTCACAGGAAAAGTAGCAATCCACAGTCCTCTGTGCACTAGGAACTGGAACCAAATCCAGCAGCCAAGAGTCCTGCTCATGCTTTTTGTCTGCCTTTATAGTACATGAGACCATACCCAAAGTGGGCCATTTCTTAAAGGCTATTGGCTGAAGGAGTTCCCACAGCAAGAATAAAATTGCCTTTTCAGGAATGAGTTCTAAATCTTTGTTAATTTGATAATATGATAATTAGCTGTCATGCTATCTCAAAAACAATGCAAAGGAGACCAAATCTCTATCGAAATATTGGGGGAAATGCCTTGTTGTTGTATTCGAGAACGCTGAAAAGGAACAGAACCTGTGTCTGTAAACTACTGAGTTGGTAATACTGGGCCATAAACCTAAACCCAAAGGATATCAGTTCAGACAAAGCAGTCATGGGGATGTTTTTAAATAAATATCAACTTGATTGAGCGGGCCCACCAAGGGTGATGCAAATGTGTATTTATGGTTCTATTTCTTTGGAGTACTTTCTTATATCTGGTGAGAAGATGGCATGACTCCTGGTCAGATGAATATGTGGGGAAGAAACAGAGACAGGCCGGGGGGTGGAGTGAGACAGCTTTATTACGTTACTGTGATGAAACACTGTAAATAAAAGCAAGCTGGGCAGAAAAGGGTTGGTTCGAGTTAAACTGTAAGATCCCAGGTCATAATCCATATAAAAGGAAGTCATACCAACAGCTCGGGTGGGAATGAGAAGCAAAAACCACAGATTTGTTTGCTGGCTCCCTCACGCTGGCCTGCTCCAGCTCACTCATTCATGCTCAGGCTTAGCTAGCTCCCTTAGACAGGTCAGGACTATCTTCCCAGTCAATGCCCTCTCCCACTGGGCTGGGGCTTCCTGTATCAATAAGCCCATTAGCTCAGGCTTTGTATTAACTAACTGTTATATCTTAAATTAACCCATTTCTATTATTCTGTGAATCACCACACGGCTGTGACCTACCATAAACGTTCTGGCATCCTTCTCCTTCGGCAACTTCATAGTGTCTCTATGACTCTGCCTACTCTCTCTATATATCTCTGTTGAGATTTCCCACCTGGCTTTATTCTGCCATGCCATAGGCTAAAGCAGCTTCTTTATTACCCAATGGTAGTAAAACATATTCACAGCATACAGAGGGGAATCCCACATCGTGTATGCATGAGAGAGTGCTGTGAGCATATGTAAAACACATGAGTTCTTGTTGCAGGGTGTCCGAGAAGGTTTATTACCTCTCAAAGTACTCAGAATCATCTAGAGATCTAAAGACAAAGAACAAATGATAGCTGAAAAGAAAAGGGAAGCCATTGGTGTATTCCCAAGGAGTGTATTTTTGAAATCCTACTTTAATTAGAATTTTGCTTTAATTGTAATGGTAGTTAATTGAACTATGGTCATTTTAAATATAGAACATTACTAAGCAGAAGGCAATAAATTTGTTTCCATATAGGACACCTATGAAATCCTTGAGTTATACGCTTCTCATATATTTTTAAGATCTCCACCAAAGGCTATTGTGAACAGAGAATAAGAATGCTTATGTACCTATAGAGGCTATAAGTTAAATCTTTCTGACCTCCTTTTCCTATAATAACAGCTTCTTACAGCAAGCGAGAAGAGTTAGAATCTAAGGAACACCAGCTTGCAGAAAACCAGAAAAATCTATGATGGAAGTGTGTGTGCCTGTGTCATTTTTAAAGGTTGATGAGCACCTGGAGAAGAAACTACATTCTGAAAGGCAGGAAAAACATTTCCAACGGCACAGTTTCCAGGTAACCAAATCCTAAGTCAAAATCATATACAAATCTGCCTTCTGACACGTGTGGATGTTGAGCATTTGTTTGAAAGATAAGTTACCCTGTAAAAACCCTTCTCACTCTTCATGATTCACAGGACAATCTAAGGAAAAGTCAAGAATACCAGATTTATCTAGAGTGTCTCTTCACAGGCAGCTGTCAGATAGCTTCCTGGGTCTACAAAATGTAGTTATTTATTATTGACACACCAGCCTGGAAGCTAATTAAATCTACCATTATTAAACCTGATGAAGAAAGTCATTTTGAATTGCCTAAGAAGGTCTGGAAGATGAATAATGCATGTGGCGAAAATAAGAACTACAAAATAGGCTGCCGTCCAGCTTTCACAGTGTTCAGAAGTATCCACAGGTGTTTTCTTTTAAAAGCAAATTTGTTGTGTGGGTAGAAATACTTGCCATTGAAATGAAATGCTTTCTGAATCATTTGTCTAAGATATGTTGGCATCTTAACAAATATAAAAATGGAGTACTGGGGCAAGGGACATAGCTTAGTCACTGAAGAGCTCATCATTCAAGCCAAAGGTCATGAGTTCAATAACCCCACCAAGAGCCATGTGCAGCAACACATACTTGTAATCCCAGGGCTGAGGGGGTTACGAAGAGAGAATCCCAAGGGTTGCCTGACAGCCAGCCTAGCCAAACTGGTGCAGTTCAAATTCGGTGAGGGACCCAGTTTCAAAACATTAGGTGAAAAGCAATGGAGGAAGAATGGTCAGTGTTGACCTCTAGACTACAAGTGCCTTGTGTGCACATATACAAGCACATATACTCATACAGCACACACACAGCAAAAGGGGGGCTACCAAGGAGTCTTTATGCAATAATACAAATACAATACAGCCTCATTGTCATTGCATGGTCTTGGGCACACCTTTACTACTGGGCTTTGAGTTTGGGGAGGATGAACAGTGGATATAAATTGAAATGAACACTTCCTTATAATCAAATTACATATTTACCAGTTGATAATGAGAAGAGTGAGTCAGAAAGAAAGGGAGGGAGAAAGGGAGGAAAGGAGAGCACAGTTGTTTTAGAATCATACAAAGCAAGGCTGCCTTGAATCCACCCTTCAATTTTCCAAACCATGGACATGTAGCTGGACACATGTATGTTCTCATTCATAATGAAGAGATCATGACTTCTTATATTGTAATTCATCTTGTAAATTATATTACAGAACATTTTTAAACACACAGAAAGAATCCAGTATAAAACAAAGACCTAATACCAGGCATTCATTATGCTGAATTTTCTGGTGTTTTATAAGGTAAAATACATTAAATACTTACAATATTACTGATACTAGTATCTCAGAAAAGGGTATTTCCCTGATAAGTTACTGTACACGATATTTTTGAGGACTTACACAAATAAAAGCTATGTAAAAGATAATAGCTTCCTCCTTTTACAGATGAAAACACGGAGGCTCAGAAAGGGTCCATGCCTTGCAATGCTGTTTATTATCTGGATTAAGGAAAAGAAATGGTATTCCAGTTCTCTCCTGTTGAAAACAACTATTCTAAGCCTTCACAAAGGGCCCGTAAGACTGTGGCAATTCTAGACATGTTAAAAGTGGGACTGTTTTCCCAGGAAAAGGCAGATGTTGGTTCAGACTGAGATGTCTGTCTGGTTTTGTATTTTTCACATTGTTGGTCGGTTTGTTTGTCTGTTCATTTTTATGGAGTAGGGCGAGTGTGGAAATCAGAGGACAGCCTGCAGTGGTCAGTTTTCTCCTCCACGGGGATCCAGGGATCGGATACAAGCCATTAGGCTTGTGGCAAGCCTCTACCTGCCGAGCCCCTCTCCAGAACCTGACTTCCAATCTCATTCCCTTTCTGCTCAGCCTGTTTCACTCAAGGAAATCACTTAAACATGAAAACCGTTGCAACTGATTTTCCAAAATATAATAAAGTAAGAATACCTTCAGTTGCTCTCTAAGTCACAGGAGACTTCTGTTAAATTCCACTTCTATAAAGTAAATACCTTGGGGAATGCTTGAGCAGGACAATGTAAAACAAATTAGACTTAATTCAACTGAAATGCAAAGCTCCTCAAGGTTTGGGCCATTATGGTGGTGGCACCTTTTAAATACTCAGATTTCATAAGCCCATTGAGCATTTTTGAGTGTCTATTACAGCCAAGGAAATTTAAATGCACTCCATGGATACCCAGCGGCTGTAACACGAACAAAGTCCCCAGTGACTCCAGGGGGCTACTGAACCCAGCCTCAGAAACAATTTTCCAAAGAGACTGTCGCTGCTCTTAGAGAGAAACCCAGTTAAAGGAGTTAATATTTACCTTTTAAAGATTAAGCCTGGGGCTGGAGAGACGGCTCAGTGGGTAAGAGCACTGGCTGCTCTTCCAGAGGACCTGGGTTTGATCCCAATACCCACATGGTGGCTCACAACCATATGCAACTCCAGTTCCAGGGGCTCTGACCCTGTCGTCTGCCTTCTGACCTCTGCTGCCACCAGATATACATGTGGTGCACATATATATATAAATGCAGACAAAATATCCATATCTTTAAAATTCTAAAATAACTTTTAAAAAGTCAAAATGTGACTTGAGTGATTAGGATGACCTCCGGTTCAACAGCAAGGCACCCAGATCCCAAGGCCATTGGCAGACACATCAACAAGTCCCCGATGAAGGAGATTCAGGAATTTCAAATAGCATCCATAGAAAGGTGCAATATAATTGAGAGCTAATGAGATGAAATTGAGAAAAGAAAAAAATTAACAGGAATAACACCCAGATAAAGATACCAGACAGTTGATTTTTGTTCAAAGAAAAGAAAAGCATTTGTGTCATTTGGAAATACATTTTAGGCTCGAATATAAAGAGGAAATATGGAACTGTGATGATTGTAGCCCTCTTGAGACAGACTAAGCAAAACTCAGAATGCCAGCATTCTTCAGTTGTTAGCTGTAGAAGTAGCCAATGTGGAAAAAAAAAAAAAAGAAAGAAAGAGGTGACCACTTAGAATCTCACTGCTTGATACAATTGGTTCCTTTGCATATAAGAAATATGAAATTGCATGTGCTTGCAATTTACAGGGCTGCAATCACAATACACAGGAATCTAGTCATCATCTCAACAACTGCTAGTATATCTAGAATTGGTCACCCAGACCCACCCATTCTTCCTTCCTGAAATGGTCTTTGCCCCAGTACAGGCATCAGCTTAGTTCAAGTCAACTTGATTCCCACCCGTTCCACTAAGCAGCCCCTTCAATAGTCTCCCTACATTCACTTTCACCCCTTTCCCCAGGATGACTTCTAACATCTTTCCAAGACACATGCTTGATGAGACCACCTAGCATTTACAATAACGATGTCCTATTGTGATGGCTATTCTTGGTTGTCAACTGACTACATCTGGAACATACTAAAACCCAAGCAGCTGGATACACCACTGAGGAATTTTATTTTTAATTAAATTATCCAAAATGAGAAGAACCACTTTTAATCCAGATTTTTGAGGTGGGAGGATCTACCTTTCGTCTATACCACACCTTCTGCTGGCAGCCTATATAAAGGATGTGGAAGAAGGAAACTCTTGCTCTCATTCTTGCTGGTAAGTCCACTCCTTCACTGGCATTAGAGGACGCTTCTTCAGAATTCCGGTGTCTACTGGTGGCCAGCTGAGAAATACAGGCCTATACCTGAGACATACAGTGGGCTGAGCAACTACTGGATTCTTGGACCTTATGGTAGACAGCTACTGTTGGACTAATTGATCCTCAGCTTATAAGCCATTCTAATAAATATCCTTTGTGTATTTATTCATCCTATCTGTCCTGTTCCTCTAGAGAACCTTGGCTAATATACCCATCATTCTTACCATATGTCCTACTCCAGGGGACTCGGAAGGGAATCTCTGGTGCAGTCCTTTCCTGTCTACTCACTGTCTACACCTTCATCATCTACTCGGATCCTACAGCTCCTTCCCTGAAGCTCCCCTGCCTCTGGGATTCCCTCACTCCCACCCAAAAGCACCCAAAATCTCTTTGCTGTTCTCAGTTTACAGCTTTTCAGAATTCTTTTCCTTCTCCCTGAACCCAAACAAAATTAAGCCAGCCTAAAATACTCCCTCAGTGCACCTCTTTCTTAAAATAAACTTTGTTCCCTTTCTGCTACTCTTCCCCGCACCCCCTCATCCCTCCATCTGGTTCCTTTTCCATCTTACATAGCTGCCCTGTCTGCTCTCTTATCTCGTGTATTTTATTAGCCTCTGTTTCCCACCTCTCTAAAGATCGCCTGTTATCTTTTGATCTCCATTTTAGTTGCATGATATACATATGTAAATATACATGCATATGCACATATATGCAGATTCATGATTTTAAATCCAGTTTCTGTGTATACAAGGAAACAAGCAGTATTTCTCTTTCTGTAGTCCAGTGCTCCACTACTATGTATCTCCATATTTGTCTTTCTGAGTCTGGCTTACTTCATTAGATTCATTTATCTCCTCATCCGCCCATTTTCATGCAAATGCCATGCTTTCACTTTAGTTTATGAAGAATAAATTCCATCATGTGTATGCACCACTTTTTCTTTATCCATTCATACCCGCTGATGGGTGTCTAGTTTGGAAAAATGACGTATGGTGACAGAAACCACAATAGTAGATAGTCTATTGAGGGACTGACTCCATTTCCTGGCCGTGGTCAATAATGCAACAGCAAACATGGATAAACAAGTGTCTCTGTGGTATGCTGACTTTAAAGAGCTTTCAGTGTATACCAAAGAATGCTCTATATGACTAATATGTTGCTTCTACTTTAGGTTTTTTATTGTTTTGGTTTTTTAATTTCCATACTGAGTTTGATAATGGTTACAAAAGTTTGCTTTTCCCTAAAATGGCTGAAAGACACTTAAAGAAATGCTCAACATCCTTAGCCATCAGAGAAATGCAAATCAAAACAACTCTGAGATTCCATCTTACACCTGTAAGAATGGCCAAGATCAAAAACACTGATGACAGCTTATGTGGAAGAGGATGCAGAGGAAAGGGGACACTCCTCCATTGCTCGTGGGAGTACAAAGTTGTACAGCTGCTTCGGCTATCAGGATGGCAATTTCTCAGAAAGTTAGGAAACAACCTACCTCAAGACACAGCAATAGCGCAATAGCACTTTTGGGTATATACCCAAAGGATGTTCAATCATACTACAAGGACATGTGTTCAACTATGTTCATAGCAGCATTGCTTGTCATAGCCAAAATCTAGAAACAACCTAAATGCCCCTCAACCAAAAAATGGATAAGGAAAATGTGGTGCATTTACACAATGGAGTACTACACAGCAGAAAAAAATAATGACATCTTGAAACTTGTGGACAAATGGATGGATCTAGAAAACATCATATTGAGTGAGGTAACCCAGACTCAGGAAGGCAAATATCATATATATTCACTCATAAGTGGTTTTAGACATAAAGCAAAGAAAAACCAGCCTACAATTCACAATCCTAGAGAACCTAGATAATCAAGAGGACCCTAAGAGAGACATACATGGATCTAATCTACATGGGATATAGAAAAAGACAAGATCTCCCAAATAAACTGGAAGCATGGGGACCATGGGAAAGTGTAGAAAGGGGGAGGAGAGGAAGGAAGTGGAGCAGAGAAAAATATATAGCTCAATAAAAACAATAAATAAATAAATAAAAACAAAAGTTTGTATTCCCATCAGCAGTGTCTAAGAGCTCCTGTTTCCTATATTCTCACCAGTCTTTGTTCCCATTTGTTTTCTTGATGATACCCATTCTGATAGGGATTAGGTGGCATCTAAAGCAGTTTTAACTTGCATTTTCCTGATAACTAAAAATAATAGCATTTTGAAGGATTTTTTAGCCATTTTCTCACAATACCTCTTATTCTTAATAACACGTTTTATAGTTTGACAACATATAACTGTAGTTATACCTATGGTGGGTTATATATTTCTTTTCACATCTGTTTTCTTAAATAAATTAACATTAATAAATTCATAATAAATTGGAAGTCTGATAGCTGGTTGATTTTTCTTGTCTTTGTTATGTTATCAGCATGTAGCAGGGCACCTGATGGTCACAGGACAGACAATCAGTATTCCTGAATATTGAATGTACATAGCTACTGTGCTGGCTAGTTTCTTGTCAGCGTGACACAAGCTAGAGTCATGGGTGAAGAGGGAACCTTAACTGAGAAAGTGTCTCCATAAGACTATGCTCTGAGCAAGCCCATAGAGCATTTTCTTGATTAGCAATTGATGTGAGAGGGATGAGCCTCCTGTGACCGGTGCCACCCCTGGCCAGGTGGCCGTGGAGTACATGAGGAAGCTGGCCAGATGCACAAGGCCTGCACAGGTTTGATCCAAAAGAGGTTCCAGAACTAAGAGAAGGAAGTGGGTGTGAGATTCCACTCATACCCAAGAAGCTATCTGTGATGATGCCCACATGGAAAAATTAGTGTTATGCAATGGAGCTTCACTAGATACATTCACACACTTCAGAATAGGCTTTTTGCCCAGGAATCACTAATCGCTGGCCAATACAAAATAAACTCAATAGTATTTTTGTAGATATCTGTCTCATTTTGCATTGTTTGGCTTGGGGGGGGGGTGTCTTATTGGTCTTTTGTTTTCATATTTTAGTTTCTGTTTCTGTGGTTTTGGTGTGTGTGTGTTTTGTTGTTCATTTGGTTTTGGCTTTGTTTTTAAAGAGTGAAAAAGAACACAAAATTGGGCAGAAAGGGAGGTGGGGAGGATGTTTGAGGAATTGGGGGAGGGGAAAAACATGATCAAAATGCATGAAAAAATTGCAATAAAAAAAACACAGGTTGAAAAGCAATGGGAAGAGCAAGGCAGTAAGAAGTACCTCTCCATGGCCTCTGCATCAGCTTCTGCCTTCAGGTTCCTGCCCTGACTTCTCTCAGCAGTAGCATGTGACCCAAGAGTTATAAGAAGAAATAAGCCTGTTCAAGTTGTTTATGGTCATGGTGTGTAGGTGAGAGTTTCTGTTCTGCAAGCTGTTCCAAGTAACCACATAGAGGCTTAATATTATTTATAAATGCTCAGTCAATAGCTCATGCTTGTTACTAGCTAACTCTTACATTCTCAATTAACCCATATTTTTATCTATGCTTCACAGCGTGACTTGGTACCAATTCTAAGTATGGTATGTCCATCTGACTTCGTTCTGCATCTGCTCGCTACTCCTCTGATTCCGCCCTCCTTTTTCCCTTGGAATTCTCTGGTTTGCTCTCCTTTAACCTTATCCTGTCTAGCTATTGGCCAGTCAGCTTCTTTATTAAACCAATTTGAGTGACAAATCTTTACAGTATGCAAAAGGACTACTCCACAGCACATAGCAACGAAGACCCTAACTAAGACACTTATAAAAACACATGCACATATTTTATCATGACTGACATGTTTCAATGGTCTGTTATATTTTCCGTTTGTAATGATTTAAGGATTTTTTAACTAAAATTTTTAATCAGAGTCTGAAAGTTCTTTTTCAGTTCACGTCTGTGAAACTGCCTCATCTTGGGGACTGTGCAGTCCTTATACTGCTGAGGGTAACTGCTCTGTCAGAAGGAGAATGGTATTCACTGGGATACCATGAATTTCACACTACTAAGTTCATCAAGATCAGGCTTACTTCTATATTTTTCTACTAAAATAAAAGATGCAATGTTTCTTTCTTGCTCAGAATCAATATTCCCACAGACATTCTTGTGGAAAAGCAGTGCAGGCTAAACATGACAATAATAAATTTAAATGTAGTGATATTTTATTTGTATTTTAATAAATAAAGCTTGCCTGAAGAGCAAGGGGTAAAACAGCCACCCTGGTCAGCCTCACACACAAAGCAGTAGCCACACTAGTTTGCCACAATAGTGGCTCACACCTTTAATCCCAGCATTAGAGAAGAAGATAAGACGGGAGGAGACAGCTCTCAGGCAGCCTCATTCTGAGGATCCCTGGAGGCAGAATCATTATTTCGGACTGAAGTAAAGGTAAGAGCCAGTGGCTGACTGTTTTGCTTTTCTGACCTTCAGGTTGAACCCTAATATCTGTCTTTGGGTTTTTATTAGTCGTGCTACATGAAAACAGTAATTTTTTAATGAGAGGTTTAGGAAAGGGCTGGGGGTGTAGCTCAAGGTAGAGTGAGCTATAGTATACTGGGGTAGTTCCATCCCCAGTATCATAAAACAATGGAAAAACAAGAAACAAAACTAAATAGCACTAAGATGGCTGAGGCCCCATGTGCCATTCCTAGATCTGTAAGTAGCAATGACTTGTACAAGAGGTTTCATCCCCTGGGCTTTCATTCCTTCTTCTGTGAAATAGGAACCACATACCCAGCAAGCCTCTACCATTCTGTAAAGTTAGCAGTTTAACTGTGTTTCAAGAAACTTCCTTTAGCCCCATTCTTTGGGTTTGCTGTTGATAACTGAGACATAAAACTCATTTGGGTCAAACATATTTATGATACAGACAAATGAACTTACCAAAATGTCTGGCATTTGTCGAATATAGCAAAATCATAGTGGTTAGTCAAGAATTTAAGTGTTAGATCAAAGTGAACTGAACTCAGATTGGTCTCCATAAATAATATATGTTTAATCAAAAAGCTAAGCCCCTAAAACTAATTTAAAGTTTTTTCACAAAGTTTTTTTTTAGAAATTTTACACTACTTTCAAACTGTTGGCTGAGCATGCTGTTTCCTGAAGACGATGTTCACATCATTCCCAGAGCCTCAATGAGTCCCTGTTCCCACAGTCGACACAGACGGCTGAGGTTGGTCTGAACCTAAAAGACACCCCATGACCAACAATTATACAACAGGTTTTAACCTGGTTCCATTGACTTTGTAATGAGGGGAACACGAATCTTTTATCTAATGAAATTTTCATGCATAAGCGGAAACCCAGTCCATCACAAACTACTAACCCACCGACTATAGTTTTGCAAGGTCAAAGGACACAGTCCCACACTCTCATTCATCCCGGAGCCCCCTTGTGTCTGTGAATGAGGACATCAGCTGAAACTCTCAAGCTAAATCAATAATCACAACTGATTGTTGGTTTTCCTATGGCTTCCTTTCAGTTGTTTATTCAAGCTTTCAAGCCAAGCCGATGGTAGACTCAGTCATTACAAAAATGAGTATTGCTACACATTTTACCTCCTTCATTAGCGGTTATGAAGATTAGGTCTCCTGGCGTCCTTGATGACTGGGCTCTTAGGATAGTGACGCTAATAACATGACAATGTCAATGCTTTTGTGTCTGGCAAGCATTAATAATCAGATTCCCCTGAGATCCCATCAGAATCAGCAGCCTTAATGGGATCTTTGTGGTTACAAACAAAAGTAGGCTAGGCAGGGGGTACACAATGTCTCGAGGGTCTGCTCAGACAAGGTGGCCCCAAACAACATTTGGAAACACTGCGTTTACATTTCCCTAGGCACTGGCGGAGAATTCCACATGAGAACTGTAAAGCACTATTTTCTGAGTATAACACTGGAGCCTACTGCCTCTTAAGTGACTACATATATATGACCTACTTCATAGCAATATCTGTATATACATATACGAACAATCACTGCATCTATTCAGCTAAAACAAAATGCTAGTTATATTTCTGTTCTAATCCCACTATGCCAGTCTATTGTCTTTTTCCTCTCTTCCTCTTTCAAGTCTTGCAGTTTCTCACAAAAAGCCACCGAACATTGCTCGCTGAGGACACTAAACACCTCTATGACCTTCCATTCAGATGGTCCCACTCAGACTGAACTAGGACTCACCCCTCCTATATACATATATACATACACACACATATACATTGGCCATGTTCAACTTCCTTGGGAAAATTGTAAATTGAATTCTTTCTCTAAAATGTTCCTAAGACTAATAAGAGTTAGGAATTTAAATGTAAAGGCCAAGTATAGGAAAATAACATTTACAAGTATTGTGAAGGCTTCTGAACTAGAACAAAGAGGCACGAAGTGCAGCTAGCTGTCAGAAGCATTACTGTCTAAAGTAATGGAGAGACTAAGGAAGATCAAAGGCTAACTTAAAACAAGAGCTTCCTGCTGGTAAGATTCAGTCCAAAGAGCATAATCAATTTTTTTTTTCCAGCTGGCTAGATATTTTGTTTTCATTTGGGGAAAATAAATATGGAATAGTTCAATTCTGGTTAACTAATTATAGTCCTCTACGTTATTCATGTGTGTGTGTATGTGTGTGTTTACGGCTTTCTTTTATTATCAAAAGTATTAAGTAGCAACCGCAACAAAGAATGGCCTTTGTGAATGCAAACTGGGGAAATGAAGAACTTTGTAATGAAGAGTCCAGGGAAGGGCGGGCAAGAGGGCTCAACAGGTAAGATGCTAAGCCTGAAGCCCTCAGTTCAATCTGTAACATGATGCAGGCCAGGTCTGCTTGTTTGGGTTTCTGTCCCGCCCTGTACCCCACAACTGTTTAGCCCCAAAGAAAATCACACATAGGTCTCCATAAATTATAAGCTGATTGGCCCATTAGCTCTAGCCTCTCACTGGCTGACTCTCACATCTTGATTAACCCATTTTTCTGATCCATGTTAGCCATGTGGCTCAGTACCTTTTCCAGTAGGGCAGATCACATCCTACTGCTTCTATGGTCTGGGCAGGAGAGTGGGAGGAATCAGCTTTCTCCTTCCCAGAATTCTCCTGTTCTCATTATATCATTTCTACTTCCTGTCTGGTTTTCCCGCCTATATTTCCTGCCTAGCCAATCAGCGTTTATTTATATTTATAACATGATTGACAGAATACAGACAATTCTCCCGCACCACAATCCCTAGGACCTACATGTTGGAAGGAGAGAACCAACGTCCACAAGTTCAATCATTCTACATACATAAACTACACACATGTACACACATACGCATGCACGTGCACGCACACACCATGGCATATAGGCATACACACAAATAAATGTAATAAAAAAACAAAAACATATGATGACTAATTTTTTTTTTAAAGTCAGGGCAAAGCCCTAAGATCCCACCAGAACTTCTATGAGGTGGTTTGCAAGGTTGGGATTTGGATTTTGCTTTGTGGTGATTTTGCAAAACAAGCTCAGGGTCAGTGAGATTCTGTGGGTGAAAGTTCTTCCTGACAAGTCTGGAAACATAAGCTCAGTTCCCAGATGCATGGCTGAAGAAGAGAGAATGAACTCTCACAAGCTGTCATCTAACCAACACATGCACACCATAACACTCACAAGCCTACACGTGTACCATTACAAATGTGTGCATGCACATATAAATATAATAACAAAATTTAAACATTCAAAGTGCTCATATTTTAAAAGTAGGCTCCTCCCACCATTCTCCCATCAAATGCCCTTCACTTTTATGGACTAACAATATGAATTAAGGTTCTGTCAAGACTTTGTGAGGGAGAAACTAGCACAAGCAGGTTTTAAGCAAATAAGAATATCCCCTGCCACTTACATTAATTGCTTCTAAGTGTTAAGAACTGTTTAGAGGATCCTGAGAGGAGAAATTGGGGAAAAGTTAAGATTGAAAATGCTTTTGGAATTCTTAAATGCATATACTTCAAACAATATCTGTCATCTTGTCACCAAACTTCAATAACCAGGCCTGGAATCCCAGGATCTCCATCATAATGAGAGCTTTTATAAAGAAGGCCTCTGCTCCTTGCTCATGTTTTAGAAGAACATAAATATTTTAATAAGTGACTATAGACCAGCTCTTTCATTTATTTTATCCTGCCATGCTAAGTAAGCAATGAGAATTTCTAAACCAGCAACTTCAATAATCCTTTGAAAACTGACTGCTCAAACAGCTAGTGAAGTGCGTGGATTCCCAGACACCCACCTCTACGCTGGAGCAGTGATTTGTGCTACTAACTCTGTTCTATTCAAACAATAACTCCTTTTCCTTGCCGCCTACCCATAAATGATTTTTTTTTAAAGATTGAAAGCATATGTCTCTCTAAAATACACATGAGCACTACTGTCTGGCTGACAAAAGCACAAAGATCCAAAATCCTGTGATAAGTGTTAACTAACACTGCCTCGCAGTCTCCGCTAGACTGCCTGTAACCTGGAGAGCTCTCTCTGGAAACGCCAAGGAGGAAACCCTGGTTCAACTCTTTAACATATGCAAGAGAAGCTTCTATAATGACTTTGCTCTCCTATGATTAAAAGTACTACGTGTGAGCAGAGAAAAATGTAGAGCACAGTAAAAGGAATAGTATCTGCATCTTGACTACTACACCAGAAAGCTCTCGAAACTATTCAGAAAGTAGATGAAATCCCTTCACTAGCTCCAGCAAAAAGATGTGTGATGGAGGGTTCCCCCAGACTCCTGCCCACCCGGCTCACCCTGTGGAGGCCTACGGCAAGACTTGTATCAGCTAAGTCACAGACACTACTGGAAGAGTCCGTGCAGACAACCGAGGCTTATGAAGAGCTGTCTAGAACTCTCCATAGTGAAACTGCATGCCATGACCATTTTCAAAACAGAAAAGGCTCCGGCGTTTCTGCTAAAAATAAGATGGAATTTTGTATGTCAGACACACGCACCCATATGTTATACAGTTTTCAGTAACATGAAACATCACAGAGGAAATCTGCAGCGTTTGAAACCATGGTGTGTGTTTTAGGAAGCTCTCACACTTAGGTGCTAAACATTTCCAGCAGTAATCCATACTCACAGAGTGCCTCAGGCTCGCTTTTATTAATAGCCTGCATCCCAGACGAAGCTCAAATGCCACAAGAAGAATCTGTTTCTAAGGTAACTTGTCTTGCATGCTTATGTAAATAATCAGGAAGCAGAGCTGCACAACTGTAAGTGTGCCCAGATCTGTCAAGGGTTTCACCATGCCTCCCAGCCTTCCAACTGGACGCCTTTGTCTCCACATTCAGCCGACTGGATAACAAGTTCATGGACCGGATGAAATCCCTGCTCTCTAAGTTGCAAGAAGGGAGACAGTTGTTTAGCTGAGTCGAATAGTGGAGTTTAAGGAGCATCACCTCTTGAGAAAAGACAAAGAAGGAACTTGAGACAAGAGGGTATAATTCAGAAATGAATCATCTTTGTTACTAAGTGTTAACAATAGATGATGGGCACATGGGTTTATTATGCCCTTTTCTCCCTACTTTCTTGTATGATTGAACATTTTCCTAATCAAGGTTTTTAATGGCAACCTTTCCCCAACCTCTCTACCACAGTTCACTGAAGGAAGTAAGAACAGAAACACAGATAGAAGAGAAGTTCCTGTCAAAGTTAATTGTATACGTCAAGTTAACTGGGCCACTGTGCTAAAATGTTGGCCAAGGATCATTCTGGATGTTTCTGAAGGGTGCTCTCTGTGTGAGACTGACATTTAAAGTGCTGAACTTTGCGCAAAGCAGATTTTCCACTACAGTGGGTAAGCCATATCTGAACTCCTCAAGCATTCAACGAAGCAAAGACTTGGAAAAAGGGGAATGCTGCCAGGAGACACACTTCTGACAGGACCGCAATACTGAGTCTTTGCCCAGTCTCCAGTCGACCAACCCCCTGCAGACCTGGAACGTGCCAGGTTCCTTAGCCACACAATTCACTAAAACCCATCAAACTTCTGCTCCTCCTTTTTTCCCAACACTCTCTTCTACACACACACACAAAATGGCCCACTCAAACTTTTCTGTTATTCTATCCAGCAATAAAAAGTGTATTTACAATCCCATTTAACGCGAATCTCCCTGTCTCAATTAGTCTTAATTTTATGTGCTTATACCACTTATAATAACCTATAATTACATCAATTATTTGCCTCTTTAGTTTTAGCTTTAGTTTTACCTGTGTTCACTAAAAGAATGAAATTTTCCAGAGATTAATGACTACTCGTCTGTATCACTTCACTTCCAGCCCCTAGCACAGCACGGAGCAGGACACAGAGTCCCAATAACTATTAATGCCTACAGAAATAAGTATTCTCAAAGCAGCAACTCCCAATGGGCTGCTTTGGCATGTCCACCCACCAAACAAGCAGGGCTTGATTACTCAACTATGATGGACCCACTTGAGTTATTACGAAGTTTAGGTCATTTTCTGGAGTACAAGACCAAAATCAATTCACAACAATTTGTGTCTCAATCAGAGCTACCCAAAAAGTCTCCAGTCATTACATGTAGGAAATACAGGTTCTCCCCATTCTCCAGTGCTCCAGCCCCTGTACTTGGTTGAGCCATATGAAATTTCCAGCCCAGTGAAAAAGCATTTCCTAGTCACATGCGCAGATCCTGCACACCATGGCACTAAAATCAGGAAGGAGAATGCTGGGCGGCTCAGGTTGCCAACAAATCAGGTCTTATTTTACGTATGTCCACTGGGGAGAGTGACCCAGGAACTATGAAGGGGGTGAGTCGTGCCTCAGAACAAAGAAATAAAAGTGTTTAGGGAAGGAGATGTAGACTTTCTAAAGGTTATCCAACCTATACATTTTTTTTTAAAAAATTAGTGTAATCCTAAATTTTGTGGCTTTTGTTAAAGTACCTCAGTGACATGCAGAGTTTTTAGATCATCTTCTTAGAAGAATATTGGGCCTCTGGGGATTATAAAACATTTTAGTTATGTAGAATTTATCTGAGTAGGATATCCCAAAGAAACCTGGAAATGTAGATGCTGGTGCTCAAAATACAACAGCAAGAAAGCACTCCAGTGAGCTGAATATGAATTACACTGCTCTTATATTACCCATAAAGATTGCTCCCTCGCTATATGTAACTCATCGGCTGTACTAAACCTGAAATGTGAGGAAGTGGGTGACAGTGAAATGGGCACATGCCTGCAGGTCCCTCTTCATCTCAAGGGACATGAAGAAAAGGCAGAGCCATGAATACAAGTTGGTCACTATACTATAGAGCTACATTCTCTCTTTTTTTTCCTTTGGTTCCTTGCTTTTTTAAGTTTTTTTAAGTTTTTTTGTTTTGTTTTGGTGTCTTTTTGTTTTTTCAGATAGAACCTGGCAATAAATCCTAGGCTTGCCTCAAACTCATACCCTTCATGCCTCAGTCTCAAAGGTGCTAGAATTGTAGGCATACTCTATACTATACTACACCCCATACCTATGTGTTTCCATTCTCATGCATGTCTCATATCTTGATTCACATCATTCCAAAAAATTTTTCTTTGGCTTCTTTTATTTTGGCATAAAAGAAAGACAGTGTTGTTAAAATAAGTACTATAATACTAGTAAATACAGAGCTCAGACAGCCATACTTTTATGTTTTGGACAAGTTTACTGAAATCTTGTAAGTCTCAGAATGGCATATATATATATATATATATATATATATATATATATATATATGTCTATTGTGGTTGAATGAAAATGGCCGTATAGGCTCATAGGAACTGGCACTATCAGGAGATGTGGTCTTGTTGGAACAGGTGTGGCATTGTTGGAGAAGTATGTCACTGGGCATGGGCATTGAGGTCTTAGATGCTCAATCCAGGCAGGCCCAGTGAGTCTTATTCTCTCTCTCTGCTGCCTGTGGATCTGGACGTAGGATTCTCAGCCCCTTCTCCAGCACCTGCATGCCACCAGGATTTCTATCATGACCATAATGGACTAAATCTATGAACTGTAAGCCACCCCCAATTAAATGTTTTCCTTTAAAAAAGTTGATGTGGTCATGGTGTCTCTTCATAGTAACAGAAATCCTAAGAAGTTGGTACGAGAAACTGGGACGAGTTGCTGCAACAGATCTGACTATGCTCTTGTTTCAAAGAACATGGGCTTGGGGATTTTGATCAGAAAAACAACTGAATGCTTTAAATGATGCCTAATGGGCCATACCAGTAGGCTTAAGGACAACAGTGGTGCTAAGTATGATTTGATGAACTGTGGGGGCCTGGCTCAAGAGGTTTCAGAGGAGAAAAATGTTAGTATGTGGCCTAGAGACTATTCTTGTGATATTTTGGTAAAGAATGTGGCTGCTTTCTACCCTTGTCCAAAAAATCTGTCTGGGACTAAACTGAAGAGTTTGAATTGTGTTTGTAGAAACTTCAAAACAGCCTAGTATGGACTGTGTCATGTGGTTATTAGTGGTCATACTAACACAGATATATTAAAAAAAGGAGCAGTTTGAAGAAGGAAGTTACAAAATGTGTAATTTCAAGAGAAAAGGGAGCACCAGGAAGTGGAATGGAGCTAAGATCTGTGTTCAAGGAGATAAACAGATTAAAGAGAATTCTGATGTTAAATGGAATAAAGGGAGTGGGGACCTCAGGGCAAGATCCCATCCAGCTAAGACTCCAACTTGTGAAAAGGAATTAAAGACAAACTTAGAGCTAGGTGTGGTAGTATACACCTTTAATCCTAGCACTCTGAATGCAGAGGCAGGCAGATCTCTGAGTTTGGGGCCAGCCTGGTCTACAGATCAAGTTTCAGGACAGCCAAGCTCAGGCAGTTAAGGAAACCATCAAACACAGAAAGCTGGTGAAGATGTAACTGAATGAGAGGATCATGCTCCAGCCCCAGCAAGCAGCAGAACTTGGCAGCTTTAGCCATGCGGTTCTGACTTAAAGAAAGGGGTTGTGAAATTTGCCTCCATGACTAAGGAGAGCTGCTAAGCAGGCATGTGTCAGGAGTGTCCCTGAATGGAGGCCTAGAGAGGCCATTCTGTGAAGCTGTGACAGTGAAGCCTGGATTGTCCTGGAGACCTCAAAATGTTGAAGGTGCCAGGGACCTGGGACACCTGCTGAAAAGAGCTGCTAACAGGGAGTGGAACCAGCCCAAGAGAGAGAAGTGTGTTGCAGTCAGCAAAACTGAAAGAAGTTGGAGATCTGAAGAATGTTTTGACACCCAATATGGAGATACAGAGTTTGGAGTTTACCTGGCTGGTTTTTGGTCTTGCTTTGGCCCAGTATTTCCTCACTATGCTCCCTTTCTCTGAATTTTGGAATAGTACTGTATATCCTGTGCCATTGTATATTGGAAGTGTGTGATCTAAATTTTCATTTAGATTTTACAAGGGATTACAGTTAAGAGATTGCATAAGTCTCTGAAGAAACTTTGAACTTTGAACTTTTAAACAAGTTTGAAACCATTATTGACTAAGGGGACTTTTGAAGTTGGACTAAATGCATTTTGTATTATGATATAGCTATAAGTCTATGGGGGCCAGCAAATGGAATGTGGTGGTTTGAATGGCCTCATAGACTCATAGGTATTGGCACTACTGGGAGGTGTGGCCTTGTTGGAATAGGTTTAACATTGTTAGAGGAAGTGTGCCACTGGAGGTGGGCTTTGAGGTCTCAGATGCTCAAATCAGGTTCAGCAGGGCATTATCTTCCTGCTTCTTGCCAGTCAGGATGTAGAACTCTTAGTTCCTTCTCCAGCACCATGTGTGCCTGCAGGCTGTCATGCTTCCCACCATGAGAATAATGAAGTAAAACTCTCAACTGTAAGCTACCCCCAATGAAATGTTTATATTCATAAGAGTTGTCTAGTCATGATGTCTCTTCACAGCAGAAACCTTAACTAAAATATCTATAATATCATAGTCTTGAATACTTACAAATACTCATTATTTAAATCCATGAACCCAGTTTTTGTGCAAGGAGTCATGGTACGGAGGTAAGCAAACATGTGAAGAACATACCTCCCTCGCTGTCCAAGGTTGAACAGAAACAGTAAGGCTGAAAGCCCCGCCCCCAAACACTGGTGGGTGGAAGCAGACACAGGGAGGGTGTTCATCTTCACTCCTTTCGTCAGGGTACCCCACCTCGCCCTCACCTCTAAGTCCCTGGAATCCTTTTTAAAGATACACATTTCCCTGCTGGTGTCACTTCCTATTCGTAATCAATTTGCTGTAGCCATTGGGTAATAACTTTTGTAAAAAGCTGCTGAGGATTGAATTCCAGCAAAGCTCAATTTGACCCGGAGTTGTCGTCTCTGATACCTCATCATCACCCAAATCATAAACACTTAACAGGCTATGGTCCTATGTCTTTGTCAAACATTCCTAACTGCTTGGGAAGTGTGAGGAGTAGTTACCAGAGGACTGTAAAAAGAGAATCATGTGTCCCATACTTAATCAACTCTAACTTCAGAGCTTGACAAACATTCCCAGGTGATGTCATCCTCTTCCTATAGCCTGAATGGTAGTCCTCCAAAAGGTATGGCCACATCCATAGCCCTGGAACCTGAGCATTGTTGCTTTATCTGAAATAAAATGGTGTGGCTATCTGATGGTATAAGTAACGATCTGAGATGAGACAAGCTTCCTGGATTACCATAGTGAGGACTAAATACAAGGACAAGTGACAAACTAGAGACAGAAATACAGGAGAAAGAGGTGATATGAAGTTGGAAGCAGAGACCAGAGTGATTCAAGTACAAGCAAATGGATGCTAAGATCAATGGCAGCCACCAGACAAGGAGAGGGGCAAGGAGCAGATTTCCCTGAAACCCCTAGGAGGAGTGTGGCCTTGTGAGCATCCTAACTTCAAGTCAGGATCAGATCCAGAATTGCATTACACCAGAAAGAACTTCCACTAAGACAACGAGTGTGTAGCAATCTGCGATAGCAGCTGCATAAAAGGAATGCACCCCCAAACTCACCTGTCCAATTTCTATCACACCCATCTTCATGGAAAAGCATGATGGAGGGGGTTGAATTAGGTAGGTGACAAAGTAGAAAAAACAGAAATTAAGAATAACCTAGGGTAACAGTTCTGAACCTGGGGGTTGAATATCAGATATCTGCACTACGATTCATAACAGTAGCAAAATTACAGTTATGAAGCAGCAATGAAATAATTTTATGGTTGGGGATCACCACAACATGAGGAACAAACTATATTAAAGGGTCACAACATTAGGAAGGTTGAGTACTGGCCTAGGAGAAACATTTATCTTAGTAAGTCACAGCTTCTTTGCTGGTAAAAATCAATGATAAATAGATTTATTTATCAAGCTACATCATGGGAAATATCTACTTGAACATATTACAACCTAAATGCATAGATGTGCATTGCAGAGGTACATAGGGGTGCTCTACTAGACCAGTAAATAATCACAAAGTTGCAGATGAGGTTGAGGAGGTGGAAGTGGGCTCAGAAGGGACTATTCAGAGTCTTTTAGAAACTGCAAAGAGTTGTTTTGTTTTTTCGAGACAAGGTTTCTATGTAGCTTTGGAGCTTGTCCTGGAACTAGCTTTTGTAGACCAGGCTGGTCTCGAACTCACAGATATCTGCCTGCCTCCCGACTGCTGGGATTAAAGGTGTGTGCCACCACCACTAGGCTGAGAGAAAACCTTTCAACAACTTCATTTCAGAGTACCAGCTGCCATAGCCTGTCCACTGAGTACCAGCTATGTGTCTGCTTGCTTAAATATAAAAACTTTCTCCTTTCATTCTTATGTAGGGGAACCCACCCCACCCCACCCAGTATCCTTCTTTCTCTGGAGGCCCCTTTCCACGTTGTGCATTGAGAAACTAAACTCTCAACTTGTTCGCTCAATGTGATTGAATCCGTTTCATTCTGGATAAAGAATCTGGTCTTGAGGGTTCTACCCTCACTGCCAGTGATCATTGAAAGCAGACAACACTGCAGTGTAGATCAAAGCTGATTTACCAAAATGCATTGCTCCTGCTAGCTACTGCAAAGGAGAGTAATCAACCTCTGTCCTAACAGCTGTGCCTGGGAAGTACCCACATGCCTCTTGGTGATCAGTCAGACTGCAGGGACAGCACAACCAACAAGGAAAGTGCAGAGCCCTTAAGGAACTGCAAGGCGATGGGGCTGGGACTGTAGATCGGTTGAGTGAGGATCAGAAGTGTAAGGTCATTCTTGGGAGCCCAGCGGGATGACTCACATCAGAGAAAGGTGCTTGTTGACAAGGCTGATGATCCAAGTTGGAGCCACAAAACTCACACGTCAAAAGGCTAGAACCATCCTACAAGTTGCTCTCTGATCTGTTGGTAATCATGGGCACATGCAACAAAATTCTGGGGTATTCATAAGAACACACAAAAAATGATTAATAATAAAAAATTAAAGATAATTCTCAGTTATACCACAGGTCTAAAGTCAGTATGGGCTACATGAAACCCTGTCTCAAAAGACAATGCTTCAGAAGAAACAAAATAATATCCATTTATTTGATTTATATTCTCTCTCTCTTTCTCTCTCTCTCTCTCTCTCTCTCTCTCTCTCTCTCTCTCTCTCTCTCTCTCTCTCTCTCTCCCTCTCTCCTCTCATTGTAGGATTATATTTTCAATCAATTTCTCATCTCCAAGTTGAAGAATGCCTTCTTTGTTCCAAGTGATAGTTCCCCAAAATAATCACTCCCAGGGATTCACACAGCACCTTAAATAAAGCAAGCAAATAAGACGTGTGGAATACTGGGTCTGGCCACAGCAATAGCAAGTGCTAAATAAATGTCAGCTGCCAGCTGTCACTGCTCCTGCCTGTGTTACTAGGAAGATACTGTCTCACCGCGTCTTCTCCTTTCTAATCCCAGGCACTGTGATACGAGTAGACCTCTGACTATGGAAAAACACATAGCCTAGAGGAAGATGCAGTGTTTGTCGGGCAAATTGTTTTGCACAGCAGATGCAGAAAACAAACCACTGCTCCTTCATCTCTGACAGCACCAGATGAGTTAAGAGACTTCTCTAATGTTTCAACCCCTTGCATGGATTAGAATGGTTAAATAGTTGTGGGTGCTAAAGCCATCTTTTTAGTCTTTAAATTTTTCGGTTTCATACAGTACCATCTATGAGTAGCATGGCCTAGATGATGTTTAATCTTTCTTATTAGGTCTCTTCCATTCACAGAGCCCCAGAAGTTGCTATGGCAACCCTATGAGCCAAATAGGATCACAGAAAGAGAGCTACGAGAAACTAGTCCAGACTTATCAATTTGCAAATGAGGACTTAAGGCCCAGAGAGGTGAAGTGGGTTTCCCAAAATACTGTGTGACCAATTAGCAGCAAAGCAAGTTCCAAGGGTCTGCCCCGGGCTTTTCTCCACCACACAGGGCTGCCTTCCTTAATGCTTGTCAAAATATGTAAGAAACATCCTGACTCCATGGAGAGATTAGTGCATTCGAGATGACAATTAAAGAAAATATCAAAGGTTAGGTAAAAACTTGAAGAAAAGTGTTTTCTATGGCTTCTGATCCATGACAATGAACCCTTTCAGAGAAGCGATGTCAAAGGAAGGTGTTGGCTTCTCAGGGTCATCTGAAGAAGCTCCTGATTCGGCTCTTTCCAAAGCTACTCCTGGTGATTCTGCCCTGAGTCTGAGGCTAGAACTCTTCACTACTGTGTGCCTTCTCATTAGCGTTCCAATGTGGTCTTAAAATCTTGATGCTTTCCTGGAATTCCCTTTGTAGACCAGGCTGGCCTCGAACTCACAGAGATCCACCTGCCTCTGCCTCCCGAGTGCTGGGATTAAAGGCGTGCGCCACCAACGCCCGGCTGCAGGTATAATTTAGAATTGTCCCTAAAACACTCAAATTAAGCAAGTAAAACAAGAGGAAAAGGGTGTGTTTCAAACAGCTCCAACCTTAGTCCTAGCTGTTATTGTTTGCAAAGGCAAACACCTCGCCAGCCTCAACCTCCCAGCTTAAGTAAAGAATGTAATGTATTGGCATATGGCATGGGCGTCAGAAGGCTTCCTTGTTTGCTCAACAACTATAGTTAAAGTTCCACAAGGACCTTCATGGTAGATGCTATACCAGAACCTTTACAAAATAAATCATTTATTCTAAGACAACCTTGCTGGGATCCAATAATCCCAACATGCAGATAAGAGAGACGGGAGGTCAGAATGGTTCCCTCATCCACCAAACTCACATCAGAGTGGCAGTCAGAGCCAAGGGAGAAGAATCATTCTGAAGTCCACTTCTATCAGACTATGGCAGAGCAATACCTGCTTTTCTCCCTTAACCTACACCCAGCTGGGATAGTAGTGGCTAAAGGATCCACAAGTCCCCGATTGTATACAACAAACTCCATAAACTAATCTGTTCTATGTTCTAAAGATGAGTCAGATGCTTCGAGTGGAGTTAAAAAGGGCAAGACACCAGCAGCAGCATGGATCATCTGCCAGCTGTTACGCCCTTGCTTGTGATGGACTCCACAGTGACTCTAAAACATGCTCTCACCCTTTTTGATGCTCTGTCCCTCCAAGAGTGAAGCCTCATTCCCAGTCCCCTGGGCATAGACTAGAGTCAGCGAAAAACAGAAAGGGACAGAAGAGACAATGTGTGACTTTGTAGATGCGGTTGTAAAAGGGAACTGTGGCTCCTCCTTACTCCCTGTGGGTCTTGAGCTCAGAAACCAGTTGCTATGCTGTGAAAATTTGAGGAGCCCTGGAGGCATTCACACAACTGCAGCTGAGCCTCCAGCTGCTCTGCAAGTGTTTTTGCCCACTGATTTACTTACCTGCAGCCTCTTAAGAGACCCTGATCTGTAACACCCAACTAAGCCACTCCTATGTTTCCAAAACTACAAAAAAGGTTAGATAATATGTATGCTATTAAGTTTTGAGTGGTCTGTCATGACACAATAGATAATTTGCCTGCTTAAACGTCTAAAGTATGTCCCTACTACCAATAAAGCTGAAGGAACTGTGGCTACAGAAGCTGCCCTATCAATGAGCCAAATGTTCTGTTTGGTCCACAGCTCCCCTGGAACTGGAGGGTATGTTCTCACAGCCTTAGACCTACCCCAAACTGCTCCTTGACCAGTTCCAACACATAACCTGAGGGGCATGTGAGAGGAGGGTGAGAATCTGGCTACCAAGAGCCAGAGTGTTTCCATGTCTAATCTCCCTGGGTGGCAACCCGGACCCTGTGATGGTGTCCTCCAAGTCTAAATTCTATTTATACTTAAGCAACTGAAAAACTATGTCCTTCAAGAGAACGAAGTTATTTCTTCGGGTGACTCCCCCTCATCAAATAGAGTTAGTTATGGAAACTTTCTCTCTGGAAAGGGGACTACTGTGTTCCAAGATGGGAATGCCCTTGGACACTGAATATCTCAAAAAAACAGCTAATGCAGCAACAAGTCAGGATTGTTCCATCATGAAGGCAAAACACTTTCAAATTTCTGCCCATCAACATACCCTTTTATTCCTTCAGGATTACTGTGGTGGGGGTGGGGGTTCTTCAAGCTAAGGATCTAAAGAGCAGAGCGAAATGAGGTCCTCCCCATCAGCTCTAAGGACACCGGGAGGAGCTGGCGTCCTTTGGTGGTGTCGTTTATCATATCCACCACAGCTATGGCAGGCCAGTTCAGCTGTGAATTCTTATGGGGCCACCTTGGAAAGAGAGCCGCTTTTTTAGCTCTTCAAATGGCAGCGTCAGGTTGCCAGGCCCAGGAGCTCAGGAGAACATAAAACATGGTGCTTACCCAGTCCTGGGTGGCCCCCAGTCTTGTCTCTCAAAGACTGCTTTCTCTTGCCTCTCTGTTCCAGGTGTGGGTGGCCTCTTGTGGTCTCAAAGCACAGCTTCTTGTTGATGAAGAGCACGAGGACAGCCAGTAGGACAACAAAGACCCCTACCGCAGACAGGAAGCCGAGGGCTTCAGGAGTGACTGGCAAGAAAACACAGTGGAGAGAAGAAAATGTCACCACTATTACAACAACCCAGCTTCTGCTCCTCACAACTGAACAGACTCGGTACTTAAGTTCGTCAGGATGTCAAACACTCTGCAGCCTGTCTCTTGGTAACATCCCCAAAAGGTGCTAAAGGGAAAGGGAGGGGCTGTGACTGGGTTCACCTCACTAGGCAGATTTCTCACAGGACAGACACCATGTCTTTGCATGTGGGGTTTCTTCAATATGAAACACCACTTTTCGTAACAGGGCCCCCAGACCTTAGCACAACTGACTCCATGATGGAAGTACCATTCAGGCAGTAAAACCCAGCAGCCGGGCCCACCTTTGAGGAATTTTCTTGATTGGGTCACAAGAGATGAGAAGACCCACCCTAAATCGGGGCCTCAGGTTCTGGTGGCAGCCCACACAAAAGGACATGGAAGAAGGAAGTTTTTGCCTTTTGCCTATTTGCCCTCATTCTCTTTAGAAGGTTCCTCTATCTTGTTCCTGGAGCATTCCTTCTCTGGTGTTAAAACCTACTCTCCTATAAGTTGGTATTACATGTAAAGCAAAGGATAGCCAGGGTACAGTTCACAGCCCCAGAGAAGACCCTAAGAGGGACATAAAGATTTCTCTGGGAAGCAGAAATAGAGGAGATCTCCGGGGTAAACAGGAGGAGGAGAGTAGGGGGAGGGGATCGATTCACAACCATCTGTAGTTGGATACAAAGCCTTCTTCTGACCTCCAACTGACGCCTGCGCTTTAAAAGACAACCCTTTACAGATACACATTTCTTATCCACGCTAAAAATTTCTCGCTGCAGTGAGAGAACCCCACTACCAAAGGCGGTCCACTGTACATCTTTAGCGATGCCCTCAGCGCCTCGCAACCGATGGTACGGCCATTTCTGGTCCGACCGCAGTTACCAGGTGTCTTGCACCAGCTGTAGCCCATCGGTATCAAGCAGCACTCTGCCCAAATCCTAAAAGACCGTAGTTCTGATCGTCCATCCGGACTAGAAGTGTCTCGGGCATCGGCAGGGACGGAAGTCAACTCCAGCGCCACACCTGCCTTATGGGACCGCCCAACACTGATCACTCCAGATTTCTCCGAACGATGGCGCGTCTGTTTTACAGAACAGGTACTGACAAGGTTGTCCTCCTAAGTTGAACCATTGCTATCTTCGGTAAACTGCTGCCGCAGCCCGCGGTTCAGTGAGGGTTCTTGTGTTCCTACTCGCATTCCCCAGACAAAAGTGCGAGTCAGAGTCGCTCGCTTTCCTGGTAAACTTTGAGGTTGTTTTTCTGTTCAATTTTGCATTTTATGTTTAAGGAGGGATTTTTTAAATTTACATTTATTAACATCTTTACTTAGTGTGTGTTGCAGACGCGCAATTAGAGGCATATTTGCCGAGGGAGGGGTGAAGGGGGAAGTCAAAGGACAACTATGTGAATCACTTCTCTCCTCCCACCATATGTGTCCTGGGATCATCCGGGAGACAGCAAGCTCCTTTACTAGATAAAATGTATTTTGAGGATACTTGCTCTCTATATGTACCCCTTCTTTTTTCTTCCTGTCCCCTTTTTTTTTTGTTTGTTTGTTTGTTTTATTTGCCATCACCACACATGAAAGTTCCTGCAGGATGGCTCTGATGCTGTGGGAATTGTGCCTCTTTGCCGGCACTGCCAGGGCTCTTGGGTCCACCACTCCATTTGAACTGTTCACATCACTCATACTGACTTTTATTACAAACGTGCCAGACGAGGTGCTTCTGGGAATTTAGGTCCATAGGTGAATCACAGAAGAGATCATTGGGATTTAGGAGCAAGTCTCTACCATCATCTGCAGACAACTATTCTCCATTTTGAAGGACAGCTTCTGACCTGCTATTGGGCCTAAGTAAAAACAAACATTTGACAATGGGCCAGTCAAGTTGCCGTGCGACCTGAATTGCCTATCATGAGCTGGCTGTTCCTGGACTCACCCAGTCATAAAGACAAGCATAGCAGCTGGCTATTATCCTATGGAAGTGGTATATATGTGATCAGGCTTGAGCGGGTCTTGAAGACCCAAGCAATGAAGAAGTTGCCCAAGTGCCTCTGGTTTCCACTCCTGCTACAATGCTGTCTGCTGCCAAGCATGCACCTAAAGTCTCATGGGGTGTGCCCTGTGATCTATTGACTGAGAAGAGCAGACTAGGGCTGGCTTTACTGATGGTTCTACACGTTATGCAGGGTACCACCCAGCAGTGGACAGCTGCAGCATTACAACCCCTTTCAAGGAAAACCCTGAAAGATACTGGCAAAGGGAAATCTTCACAGTGGGCAGAATTCCAGGCAGCACACGTGGTCATATAGTTTGCTTGTAAGGAGAGATGGCCAGATGTGTAGTTGTTCACTGATTCATGGGCTGTAGCCAATGAACTGACTGAATGGTCAGGGACTCGGAAAGAATATAATTGGAAAATTGATGAGAAAAGCATCTGGGGAAGATGTGGATAGGTCTTGCAAATGGGCAAAGGATGTGAAGATGCTTGTGTCCCGTGTAAATGCTCATCATCAGGTGACTTTGGCAGAGGAGGGGTTCAGTAATCAAGTAGATAGCATGACCCATTCTATAGCCAGTCAGCTTCGCTCCCCAGCCATTCCTGTCATTGCCCAATGAACAAAATGGCCAGGTGGCAAAGATGGGGGTTATGCATGGGTTCAGTATCACTGACTTGCACTCACCATGGTTGATCTTAGCTGTGCTAAGCATAAGATCTGCCAATAGTCGAGACCAACACTGAGCCCCAGCTAGGACACCATCCTCCAGGGTGACTAGCTGATGACAGGCTGAGTACATTGAGCAACATACTCCATGGAAAAGACAACTCTTTTTCCTTACTGGAGTGGATACTTGATCCAGTTATGGATTTACCTTTCCTGCATGTAATACTTCTGTCAAAACCACCGTCCATGGACTTAAACAGTGTGCTTTATCCACCGACATGGTATTCCACACAGTATTGCTTCTGACAAAGAAACTCACTTCTCAGCAAAAGAAGTGTGACAGAACCATGATCATGGAATCCACTGGTCTCACCATGTTCCCCACTGTCCTGGAGCAGGTGGCCTGACTGAAAGATGGAATGGCCTTTTGAGGTCACAATTACAGTGCCAATTGGGTGACAGCAGCGTGGAGGGCTGTGGCAGGATTCTCCAGAAGGCAATATACACTTTGAATCAATGTCCAATATATAGTACTATTCCCTCGTAGTCAGGATCCATGGGTCTAGGAATCAAGGATTGGAAAAGGGAAAGTTCCATTCACTATCATCCCTCCCAAATGATCCATTAAGAAAGTTTTTTGCTTCCTGTTTGCACAACCCTAAATTCTGCTGGCCTAAAATTTTTGGTTCCAGGGTAGAGAGTGCTCCTGCCAGGATCCACAATGAACATTCCATTGAACTGGAAGCTCAGATTTCCCCCGGTCACTTTGGACTTCTAATGCCCTTAAATCAACAGGCTAAGAAAGGAATAACAGTTTTAGGAGGGGTGCTAGATCCAGATCACCATGGAAATTGGACTGCCTCTCTACCATGGAGGTAAGAAGGATTACATCTGGAATGCAGGAGATCCTTTAGGGCATATCCTGGTGCTATCATGTCCCATGATTAAAGTTAATGGGAAATTAAAACAGCATAATCGAGCAGGGTGAGAAAGGGCACAGACATGTCAGGATATGGGTCATTCCCCCAGGAAAAGAGCCAAGACCTGCTGAGGTGATTACAGAGGGTGACAAAAGTACAGAAAGGGTGGTAGAAGGAGGTAGCTATAAATCCCATCTAAGGTCATGTGACCAGTTGCAGAAATAAAGATTATGATTTCCATGGGTGTTCCTGTCATATTTTGTGAAGGTTGAATTTGTAAAGATATTTGTATTTTCTTTCAATTTTTCTAACATCAATTTAGAGAATATCAATGTCTATCATAATTAAGTTTGAGATACTGAAAGTTAAAAAATTGTCCCCCAATGGACATTACCGCCTATTCTAAATGTGTAATGTGTTTGTGCTTGTATGAGGGATAGTGTTAGGCATAATTATAACCTGGTTAAATACACAATGCATTTACAATTGTATGTGGGACGGTTATGTTTAGGCATTATTATGACCGAGTTATTGTTTTCATTTGGAAATTAATCATGACATAAGGAGATATGATTGTGTGTCAAGTTGACAAGAGGTAGGTGTGACAGCTAATCTTGGTTGTCAACTTGACGGTATCTAGCATGAAGTACCATCCAGAAACAGAGGGCACACCTGGGATGTAGATCTTCAGACAGGAAGAAGAAAACATGCCTTTGATCCTTATCTTGAGGCTGGCTGACACAGGCTTTTGATCTGGATTTTGAAGAGGAATGGCACATGCCCTTAATCCCATATCTTGAGGTGGGAAGGCATAACTTTCATCTGGGCCACACCTTCTTCTGGAAGCCTATATAAGCCTTCTTGTCCTCACCTTGCCAGCACATCCATTCCTTCACTGGCATTGGAACCTACTTCTTCAGGACTCCAGCACATGCAGAAGACCAGCTGAGACACCCAGCTGGTGGGACTGACCAACTACTACATTCTTGGGCTTTCCAGTCACAGCTGGCCATTGTTGGATTAGTTGGGCTGCGGCCTATAAGTTATTCTAATAAATTCCCTTTATCTATATTTACTCTATCTCAAAGAAAGAGAGGGAGATTCATTTCCTAAGTTCTGTGACTCTAGAGAACCCTGACTAATACAATATTCATTTTTCATAAATTGTTCTTGAAGAGTGAATGGCCATTCTTCTCTCTCTTTTAAGTGACACATCTTCAATGTCCTCTGGACCCCAACTAATTCTGTTCTTGCCTAGTCTTTTCTGGGCTTCTTCTAGCTCTTCCAACAATCAGAAATTTTGAGGGACTTTTACTCCAGAGCCTGTGGTAGCCACCATCTTGCATGGCCATCACTCCTTTTCAGCGTAGTTAAAGAAGGTAAGGCTGTGGGTGTGAGCCCATCTTCACAGGACATGCAGCAGGAGTAGAGGACATTTCCTGGCATCTGTCCCATGGGTCTCTCTCTGCTCAGGTTAGGTACTCATGATCAGAAACTTACGATTTGGGATACTCATTCAAACAATACCTCCAAGCCAAGCCACTGGGACTCCTGATTGTGGGAATGACTGGGTCTCTGATCCTTCTAAGGCCTTCTCTTGTGCTCTTTTCCTTCAGTTGGTTTGCCTTGTCCAACTTCAGAGTGGTGGTTCTTGTTTTATCTTATTGTATTTTATTTTGTTATGTTTTATTCTTATCTCTTAGAAGCCTTTTCTTTTCTGATAAGAGACAAAATGAAACGGATCCAAGAGCGGATGTGGGAGAAACTGAGAGGAGTAATCAGGATATATTGTATGAGAAAAGAATCTATCTTTAATACAGAGGTCAGAGAAGTCTACACATTCCTCTTTCGCCATATATTTGTGCTCATTATTGATATTTTTGAGCTGTTTCCATTTTTCTTTTCCTTTCTGTGAAATGTTTTGTGTGTGTGTGTGTGTGTGTGTGTGTGTTTAGTTTGGAACCACCAAGTCAAAAAGATGTTTCTAACCTGACAGTTGTACCATAGATGAACTGTCAAACTGTGAAAGAATGAATTTCTAGTTTATATTTGTTTCTAAAATTAAATTAATCCCTGATAAAAGTTGCTTTTTTTAGGAGTTGGTCCTTGACCATTATAGTTTGATGCCATCTCCATCATGACTGGCCTCTCTTACCATTGGGACTGCTATTCTCCTTGACTAACTGTGTACATGCTATAGTGGAATAAATTGCTTTTCTACCTCTATTTTTTAAAAAGATGTGAATACAGTACACATAGAGGAAATTCCTCCCAAAATTTTAATCTTAATTTTTTGAAGTACAAATTTTATAGTATATGAATTTTAATTTAAAAAAATAAGCTTTACGTTCCAAAAATAACATTTTTAGAAAGACTGGAAGGAAATGTATGGGGAAAAGAATAATTCTAGTTTTCTAAGATTTGTTATAAATGATAATCCTCATGTTTGAACATTCTGCAATTTTATTATTCAACATTTAAAATTATAAATAGAGTTTAAATACTGTAAGAGTCATCAGAGCTCCCATCAGCACAGTGCTACAGCTGACATGCACCAGCGAACATAGTAAGCCAAGAGTTCTGACAATGCAAGCCAAAGCAGGTTTGATGTTTCGTTTGGGCCTACACAAAATTAGAAGCTTAGAAAGAAAAACCTTAAAGGCATTTTGCATCATATATATCATATCATAGTGAGGAACAAATATTCCATATATCATCTGCTATGGATGACAAGGACACATATGTCATGAAACTTAAGTGCCATCTGCAGAGCAACTCATCTAATTATTCCAGTAATTACTAAATTGGAAATCAGATGGCTGTGAAGTTCGGTCACATAGTTCATGCTGAAAACTTCCTCAAAGTTAGCTGTATCTCTGGCAAGGCCCTAGAAGGCTCCATCTGTTGGTTTTTAAGCAAGAGCCCAAAGAACCCGTAGAGCATAGAGTGATAGAGACAAGTCTCTAGATGTTTATAAATTCTTTTCCATGGTCAAACAAAGCTATCAGACTCACAAGAACTGGGAAAAAGAAAGTGAAAACAACATTTAACAAAAATAGTAAGGTTGAAACCGGAAATAACTGAACAACTACAACAGAAGAAAGATCAGACTCTTCGTTCCTCAGGTGTAAGTCTCTCATCACTACTCTAAGAAGCATGAGAAATCTCATTAAAAACAAGGAAGAAGAGATGGCCGTGTAAGATGGCAGCCACCACAGGTTCTGAACTAAAAGGCCCTTAAGCGTTCTGACTATTGGAAGAGCTGGATGAAGGTCAGGAAGGATTAGACAAGGGCACAGTTGGCTGGGGTCTAGAGGACAGTGAAGCTGTGACATTTAAAAGACAGACAGGGATGGCTAATTGGCTCTTCAAGAACAATTCATGAAAAATGAGTGCAAGTCTTAAAATTGAATGTGGACCTAAATACCCAGAAGCACCTTGTCTGTCAGGTTTGTAATAAATGTCAGCAAGAGATTTTAGTAGTTCAGCTGGAATGGTGGACCCAAGAGCCATGGCGGTGCTGGCAAAGAGGCACAATTCCCACAGCATCAGAGTCATCTGCAGGAATTCAGTGCGTGGTAATGGCGAAAAAAGAACATGAAGCTGCCACAGCTGCCAAAAGGACAATATTACAGCAATTAGTCACCAGGGTTCCAGCCTCCCCTTTCCCCATCCAACCTAACTCTTCATTTTCCATAGTAGTAAATTTTCTAGATATTCCTTTTAGGACCTCAAAGTCCTGGAGAGGAAGCTTTGATCAGACTTCATCCTGAGATACCATACAGATCCTAATTTCTTGCCCATTTGAAAGACCTAAGTTGTGCTGTGTAACGTCTCCTGATGAATGTAACCAATGTCCAGTGTGTGCCTACTTGAATCAAGAAGGTGTGCAGTGGGCACAATTAACACAACTATACACAGACACAAGACACATCACACAATCAGCTGATGTTGGCTCCACCATTCCCTCCAGCCACTACTGCATAGTAGCCCTTAGAGCAAATAGTAAGTCTTCAGGTAGCAGCCCATGGAACTACTTCTGGATTTGGGTTACTTTGGCTTCACCCCTGCTTTCTTTCTTAAGTATTAAGTATTTCTTTCCTTCTCGGCCATCATCCTGTCCCCATTCCTCCACTCATACTCTTGGTTGGAGCTTAGATTATAATCCTCCAATTCCCTCTATAATTGGCCTTCAGTGAAGAATTCAGAGCATCCCATCTCCCCCCAGAGGGTGCTGCTTTCTCCCTCCTCCTCAACTCCCTAGTAGCCCATCACAACCTGACGCTTGCTGTGGCCCAAATAATCAAAGGAGGTTGGAAAGACCAGGCCCCCCTCACTGAGCCCCAAATCACACTTACCACCATTCCAGAAAGGGGGTGCCTGTTCCTCAGCCTGCCACCACCAGCAGCTTTGAGCTCAGGTCTCTAGGTGAACCAATCAGTCAAGGGGCTGCTGAGACCTGGCAGAGCTCAGGGTCCTCGGTGGTTACCCCTGGAGAAAGGCCCCCCCAACAGTCCTAACACACGATTCTGTCGCTTCCTATTCTACTTATAGCTTTACTTTTACATGCTGAAGAGGTTTGCACGGCTCGCGTGGTCACCCTGAAGTGGAGCCAGACCCTGGGGACTCTGCTTTCTGTGCCACTCTTCAGGCCTTCTGCAGAAACCCAGAGGAGCTCTATGTCACAGTCTTTTCTTATCAATGGATCTGGTCCCCTGCTCACTGTCATGTTTTCCACTCTGTTCAGGAGCACTAAATGCTGAGCTGTGGATGCACACCTAAATAAAGACAACTCACAAGGCAAAAAGAAAGAAAGGGGGGAGCTGAAGAGATGGCTTAATGGATAAAATACATGTTATGCAAACATGTTATGCCATGTTTTGTTATGATGACCTGAGTCTGATCCCCAAAGGGCTTGTACAAGTTGTGTGTGGCTGTCCAAACCTGTGACTCTAACCCTAGGCGGATCCAAGAAGACTACTAGCAAGGTTCAGTGAGAAACCTGCCTGGGTTCAAAAACTGAGGTGGAAAAACAGAGAAAGAAAACTAAATTCAATGTCTGCCTTCCACATGTGGACGCATGGATAAGTATACCTGCATATACACATGCAAGCGTATGCATACATTGCAGAGAGAGAGAGAGAGAGAGAGAGAGAGAGAGAGAGAGAGAGCACAAAGTTAAATAAACCACTTAAGAATTCCTATCAAGGGGCTGGAGAGATGGTTCAGTAGTTAAGAACACTGACTGCTCTTCCAGAGAACTCAGGTTCAGTTCCCAGCACCCACATAGCAGCTCATACCTGTCTATAACTCCGGTTTCAGGAAACCTGAAACCCATAGCAAAACACTAATACACATAAAATAAAATTTAAAAAAAAATAAAAACATTGAAAAAGTTCTGTTTTTTAAAACAGAATTTTTATCAAATAAGAGCTATAATTCCTACTCTTTTCCCTATACAAAACTTTTACAAAAAAAATAAATATAAGAACAGTATCTTTGATATTTGGTTTTT
The DNA here is from genome assembly GCF_950005125.1 of Chionomys nivalis. NCBI lineage: Eukaryota > Metazoa > Chordata > Mammalia > Rodentia > Cricetidae > Chionomys > Chionomys nivalis. The sequence continues at coordinate 50,222,244 of NC_080095.1, forward strand.
TTTGTTTTGTTTTTGTTTTTGTTTTTGTTTTTGTTTTTTTTTTTTTTTTTTTTTTTTTGGTTTTTCGAGACAGGGTTTCTCTGTGGTTTTGGAGCCTGTCCTAGAACTAGCTCTTGTAGACCAGGCTGGTCTCGAACTCACAGAGATCCGCCTGCCTCTGCCTCCCGAGTGTTGGGATTAAAGGCGTGCGCCACCACCGCCCGGCGTATCTTTGATATTTGAAAGCATACTGTATTATGGTTCTAATTTGGGGCATAATTAAATGATATATACTCAATAGCCTTCATGGATAAATGATAATCTTAGAACTGTGAAATATTTCATACGTGTGTGCACTCATACACACTTATATCCACACACTGTGAGGGAATGTACAGCCCCACTTAAACCTTCATCCTAGGAATAGCTAACAAGGATAAGTTAACTACGTGTTCAAACAAATTCTTTGGAAGTAAAAAATAGACTTTTCAAAAAATAGGGGAGAAGGAATGGCTTAATGAAACCTAAGTGAGATTTTAACATGTTCCAAAATAAAACATAGCAACATATGGAGTCACTAGCAACCAATCATCTCTCAAAACACTTGAGAATACATTTGGGGGATGCACGGAGAGCTATCTTTAATATAGTAATATATGTGTTGAAATGTGTCCATCTTCTTCTGACAATTAAGTGGTATAACCTATCTGATTTACATGTTCAACTACAAATTCTCACTTAGCTTACACACACACACTCACAAACGCACATACACACACACACACTTCTAGAAGTCAAGACTCATCAACCAAGCTTGATCCCTTTTCCCTTACTGCTCAAACATAGCAGTTTGGAAGTAACACTTGAAAATGACAGAGAGGCAGCAATGTCTTCCACAAACAGAAGCTCTGAGGCTTTGGGACTTTCCTCCGTGGTCTGAGGTCCCCTAGACACTGTGACAGCTCTCTATCGGCCAGAATCCTTCATCTTCCCAGAAGGAAAAGAAGATAGAGAAGAAGCTCAAGGGATTAGGTTATTCTGCCAGTTTTTAAAGCCACTGCCAACATTTCTAGACTGTCAGAATCTCACTAGCATGCTCTTGTAGCTGAATTGAATTGAGCAATATATTGGTCTTGTACAATTTAGCCTTTGCAAAGAACCCTGAATAGTTAGCACGGAGCAATCACATTCATTACCATCTGACATTACTCAGTTTAATAAACTCGTGATAAAATTGGGAACATGTACCCACTAAAAATGTATATTATGAAAACATCAGAGCTTATGCAGTTGTATGATGTAGGTGGGATTATTTTATGTCTTTGAAAATAGAATTTCTTTTCATACAATATATTTTGATCATGGTTTCTCCTCCCCCAACTCATCCCAGATCCTTGGCACCTCCCCACCCACCTAAATCCTCTTCCTTTCTTTCTCTCCATGTCTCTCATTGAAAAACAAACAGGCATCTCAAAAATATAAATAAGATAAAATAAAAACAAAGAAAGAATTGGGCACAACATCCAAACAAGAAATAGAGAAAGAGTCACACAAAAAGCACAAGAAACACATACAAACACAGATACACACATTCATATGCACAGGAATCCCGCAGAAACATAAAAACATTGGAAGCCATAATATATAAGCAAAATACCTGTAAGATTCTGTTTTTAAAAATGCCAAGACAAAACATTGAGAGAAAAACAAAAACAAACAAACAACAAAAAACCTCCAGAAATACCACTGAGTTGGGTTTGTGTGGTCCAGGTACTATCCCTAAGAGTGGGTTGTCTCTCCAGTGACTCTGTTGAAGAAAACTAACTGCAAGTGCTTATCTATTGGGAATCACTCCAGGTTAGGGAAAGGGAGTGGTATTTACTTCTCTCAGTACTGTGGCTCCATCGGGCTTAGACCTGTGCATGCTGCCTCAGTCTCTGTGAGTTCATATGAGCATCAGTTTTGCTGTGTTTTCCTTGTTTCCTTGGTGTCTTCCATCCCCACTGGCTCTTACAATCTTTCTGCCTCCTCTCCTGCAGGGTTCCCTGAGTCTTGAGGGGAAGGAATTGATGGAGACATCCCATCTAGGACTAAGTGTTCCAAGGTCTCTCACTCTCTAAACATTGTCCAGCTGCAGGTCTCTGTATTTGTTGAGATGGTTTTTAGATCAATCAGAGGAATTTAATTTTCAGATAAATAGATTTTGGTAATGAGAGCAATTTAGAAGGAAGTCTACTTCAGATGGATAAAATATCTTAGAATAATATTCAACTTTCTTCAACACTCCAAAACAAATGCATTTGGAGAAACATTTGGAGTGAATATAATTTTGATTTGTTTATGACTTCTTTATTTTTCAACTCACAGAAGACTACCCACACAGGGAGACTGAAATTTTAACAGAATTGTTTGAAACTAATCCAATCCCTTTTGGAGAAAAAAAATAAAGCCATTTTCTTGCACCCTAGAGCAATTAAATACTTTAATGATTATTATGAAATGCTTTGGTTTTTTTTAAAACTTTGCCCACTCACAAAAAGTAATGTTATAGGGTTAAATGTTTGAGGCTACAGAGAATGAGATTGCTAGACATGGAAAAGTATCTAGTGCTAGCATCCCTTTCCAAGGGGATATTGACATATGGCCTATGACAGACCATATGACAACCACTTAGGTAACCAGGGCAATAAAATTGTCATGGTTTTCAAATAAAACAGGCACTTTTCAAACTGTTGTACCTTAGTAGAAGTACCTTCCAATGAGGCAGCTCCTCTAGATGGATTTCTGGGAGGGGGAAGAAAAGGCCTCTTCCAAAGCAGATGGGGGAGTCTAATCAATTCTCAGATTTCTCTACTCTAAGTATTTACTGGTTCTTTTTAATTACAAAAAGAAAAAAAAAGACACCATAAATTGTCTGTTTTACTGTCTGTGCTAATTTCATTTCATTATATCCTTGGAGTAAGCTATTATTTTCCCACTGGTTCCCATGGCATTTTTCATTATCAGTTGCTAATTGTCTAGCAATCACATAGGAATGTGAACCAAGTAGGCTGCTGTGTGGGCTGAAGTTCTAGAGGAAGCTGAGCAGCAAGAGGATTTGGTATTGTTATTATTGTGACACATTAGAAAATTTCCACCCACTTACATGCCCACGTCACTCTACTGCACATCATCCATATCCTGAGGGGCCGTGCACTGAAGCATGGAAAGCCATCTGTACCAGGCATCCCACTGGTGACTATCATTCTACATCAAGGGAAGATTATACATCGGGTCTGGCTCCACTTGGCATATGTGAGTGCTGATCGTCTAACACAGCTATGAGAGATCTATTTAAGAGGTTCCTTGATTCCCCACCTTGAATAGCAGCACCTGACTCAGCCAAAGGATACCTTCAAACTCCCCTCACCCCCGCCAGTTACACTGCCAGATTGAAGCCAGTTTAGAGAGCTAACCAATTCTTGAGATGTAAAAAGGTTGAAGATTTTTAAATATATTTTGACGTGAAGTGATTCTTAAAGTTATTCCCAATGGAAAGCTCCTCTCGACTTATTGGTTGTGCAATTTGAAGACTCTCCCAAAACAATGTAGGCTATTCCCATTGGCCTTAGTCTCCTCCCAGAACCTGAAGGTAAGACCCTGTTTCTGAAGACATCACATACTTCAGGCACGAGAATTAGAGGAATCATATTGGAACTGACCTGGAAACCTCCTCCCTGAGGACTAGTTCTCATAGCACCCAACAGTGCTATGCAAGCTCTCAAGGGAGAAAAGAAATCAATGGTCCTACTCAGCTGCAAAGTCTAGAAACCACAAAAATGAACATGGTGGCAAGATAGCCCCAAGGGTACAATAGTGCCATTTGTATCTTCGGGACAACCAACAGCCATCTCATCAGACTGAACTCACACTTGACAAAAGGGAATTATGCCTGGTACCATAAACCTATAAGCCAGTTAGTTACCCATGGGTGATGGTCACAGACCCTGGAAAAGAACCACTACTGCCACTCTCCTAAACTAGCGTAATTCCCAACTGTGTTCTAAACCTCCACTTACATTCACAGGTTCTTATCTCTCACCAGAGAAGCTTCTTTCACAGAAATCCATGGTTGTTCAAAATTCATGGAACTAATCATGAGGTGTCCACCCCAACCACCATATAACCCCATCTACAACATAACCCCATACACCTAAAGCTAGGGAACATCACGGAAGTAGGAAAAAACTATCAGAGTCAAAAGACTGGGGCATCTGCTGTGAAACAGTGTCTGCTATTTATGACAGAAACTGTACCCAAGAATCCCAAAAGTAGCAATGTCACCTATACAAGTCCTGCCTGCACAATGGCAACAAGGTACACATGCCAGTGAGGATGGGGAACTCTCACAAGGCTCTGCTCCTAAGAAGAGCTATAAACAATTAATGGCTTCTTAAAGAAGGAAATCAGTATTTTCCCTGAAGAGTTGAAAGGTTGTCCAACCTCAAGTGGTCACCCCCAAACAACAAGTGGACTTAGCAGGCTGTGTGTGGGTGTGTGTACATATATGCAACAATTTTTAAAGAAGACAAGGTAATACATATGAGGGGGAAAGGCAGGGTGAAAATTGTGTAACTGTCATACACATGCATGAAATTCTCAAAATAAAAAAAATAATCTAAAAAATTATTCCCAATGGATCCCAATTGAATCTTGGTAGCTAACTATATTTATCTTTGTGGATTCAAAAAGTACAAAACAAAAATCCATTAGAAGAGTCCAAACATAATATACTGCATGTGTAGGATCAAGAGGGAGTTGTCAAGATCTTGTCATCACAATGCAAAGGCAGTGTGTTGATTCATGTTCTTTGCAGGCCCTGAGTTGCAGAGCCACAAGAAACAAAGCTCTGGTTTATAGCACACTGGATGCTGATCACTTGTAGCAGAAAACCATGCCTTTCCTTTAGAGGTCAACCAAGATCCTTTCAAACACTGACAAACCCAAAAGCCATAGCATAGCCTCAAGCAGCACCCTCGGAAACCACCGCAGTCCAGTTCCATTCCGGTACTTTACAGCTGAAGATGAGGATATTTAAAATTCCCACAGATGTGCTCAGTTTGTGAATTGGCTCACTCCAATTAAACCAATGCAGTATTACGAAGCTTAGGGTTCAATTAATTCATCCTCATTTTCAAAATTCCTCTGAAACTTCCTGTGTCTCCATCACTCCGTTCTCACCAGGCAGATTTAAGGGTGCTGTCCTCTGCGCATGAATATATCTTTACACAGAGATCAGTACATTTGCTCATTGTTTGTTTAAACCATGGGTAAGTCCCACTAGACTGGAGTACCGAAGCCACAGGAGGTACCCTCTTTACTCCTCACATCCCTGATGCTTTGTTTACAGAGAGCTGAAATCTATGTTAGTTTAAATGAATGAGAATGTATAGCCTGTTCAGTTTCCCTTTATCTTAGATTAATTGATCTGTAGTTAATGGTCACTGAATTAGACAGAAAAAGATAAGCTTCTCGGGGCTCCTTCAGACAACAGGACCCTCGTGCTTGGTGGTTCCACCAGTTAATGGCTCTGCTGCTCTGACCCTGTGGTTTTAGGTTCACCGGTCATTCCAAGCCTGCAGCCAATGACCAAATGCACAGGCTACAAAAACTATTACTTTTCAAAACACAGCAGAGAGCTGACCTGCAGCCCTGCTTCCCCACTTCTGATGGTGCTGGCTTTCCCTACACTCCTCTATCTCCCCAAAATCTTCCTCCACAACACTGCAGAATCTTCAAAGGAATGCTCTTCTTCTCCCCAAAGGCTCCAACCTCACCAAATGAGGAAGTCAAAATGTTCCTCCATGATTGACAGCTGGCAGTCTCCATTCTAATGCCTATGATAACTGAGGTCATTACTCTGCCAAGTAACCCCTCTCTTCTTCGTCCATGTCTTCTCAGCAGACATTTTTTCTCTCAAAGAAAGCCAGCGTTGGTCCTGTGAGTATCTCATGAAATCGCTATGCCTCCCAGATTTCTTTCTCTACCCTAAACAATGGTAGTTTTCTAGTTTCCCTCCTTAGCCCCCATAGAATTGGACCTTGTCCTTAATAGCTTTGAGGTTTGAAAAGACAAGTAAGGTCTTTGAAAGAATGGCTTTGTAGCCTCTCCATTCATTCATTCATTCATTCATTCATTCAATCACTGGTGGTACCTAGACTGCACATGTGAGGTAAGCATTCTGTCACTGAACTAGATTCCCGGGCCCCACCCGCAACCCCATGCCGGCTTCTCTGAGTGTTCACTACAGATTCCCACAGCTGTCAGCTCTATAGGACATCTGAACAACAAAATGCAGAAGCCAGCAACAGAAAAGCATTACCTGGGAGCATTCTGCTTGAAAACTCATTTCTATTTGGTAGAGACCGAGGAGGACTGTGGGCATCTAAACACACGGCTTCTGAAGCCTCTGAGGGGAGCAAGCAGAGAGCCACAGCATCCTGTAACACAAGCAAATCAGACCAAAGCTTTCCAGAATGGATGGAAAGACTTCAAAACATTTCTCTCTCATTTTTCCCCTTTCCACCGCCATGGCTAAGCTAGGAAAGGATGCACTAAAAAGCATCATTTCAAACCCAAAAATATTCAGTGCATGACTTCCATGCGACTGCAGCCATCTAAACTCCTGCCGAGATTCTCTTTCAGAATCCCACTGTGAGGAGAAAAATGAAACAAGAAATGTATTTCTCAGCTTTGCTTTCACTATTCAAATCCCATTTTGATAAGACCACTAATATCTCACTGATATCTCCGCTGAAAAGGGTGGACATTGAAGACAGCCTGTCCTTGAACATGAAGAACCAACCTGAGGTGACTCCTTCAATAATTCAACAATTTATTGGGCATCCATTCATGAGTGGGACTTGATGTCTAACCTCAAGAAGCTTAGTACAGATTTTCATAGAAGACTCCATTCACACAACACTTATTCTAGATTCAACAAGACTTGCAAAAGGATTCTTGCTATGTGACTTAGCAAGAATCACTGCAGAACTTAGATTTAAAACACCACATTATCTGCATCTGTAATTACTATGTTGTTAACTCTGCAATAAAATAAGACCAAAGCTGAAAAGTGGATATTAAAGATGCCAAAGAAATTGGTGGAATATGCTGTCTTCTTACAATAAAAAAAAAGTATATTCTGCCAATTTCTAATCACTGCTAATATTGATAACTAGGTTAGTTTAATTAATGAGAAATATTTTTATGTACAGCCCCAAAAGTCTTAACAAAGAAAAAGGCTCCAGATATTTTTCAAAGTGCTTGTTGATATGTCTTAAAATATCATTTTTAACATAAGATCATTTCAGCTGTTCACAAAATGGAAATTAAGGTCTAACCCCTACTTCCTTGTGGCAGAGATATGGGAACTTAACGTATGGGAGGAGCAAATCTGTACTAGGGAAATGATGCTGGAGTTTGCACATGGGGGTACAGAAGAAGGACAGAAGGGCAGTATGAAAATGAGTCACAGGAACAAAAAGAAAAATTCTGTTTGGCCAGATAAGGGAAAAGGGGGCTTTGAAGCTGGAGCCTCGGCAAGGGAGAGTCCAATGAGAAGCACTAAACAAGAGAATTCAGATCTTGCAACCAAGTCACTTTGAATTATGAGATTACAAGGAAGAATGGGAGGGCTAGTGACGACAAAAACAACAGCTACCATTCTCCAAGGCAAAGTCCAGCCTTAAGAGGGAGGACAAAGGCAGGAGTCTAAATTACTACTGATCTCAATAGGAGATGGTGTTTTGATAGGAGAACCGAGACTTGTGAAGTCCATGGAGGTCTTATGGTGATAGTAGCTCACTGTGGGTCACTAAGGAACAGGTACTGACTGCGGAGCTCTCTAACAGGTACCAGCCCAAGGCAGGCCACAGGACAAGGAAAGATGCTGGTACTTATGCAATATAACCATGATCAGGAACCTGTTTAATGGTGTCAGAAAGGCAGACACAGACATCCTCCCTTACTATAGCAGTGCTCTGAGGTGTCCAGACTGAGATGATATGGAAATGTGCTAACTACTCAATCCCAGCCAGCTTCCTGTGGATTGGACCTCCTGCCCCCAAAATGGCGGTCATCAGCCCGAGAATGGGGCAAATGTTGTGGTCAATCCAGGAACTGGGGAGGAGAAGCCTTTCCCTGACTGCTTTAAGTAGATGTGTCATCCCTAACCTAAGCCAAGAAAATGGCCCTACCCTTGTCAGCCATTCTGGTTCTCCGTTTGATCTGGGGACAGCTGGTCTAATGAGGATTCCAGGGAAGCCTGCCTACCCCTGCATGGGCTACAAACAGGAAACCCAGGAGGGGAAAAAGCAGAGACCCAGCCAAGCAGGAACAGAATCTCCAGGGAAGCTACACAGAACAAAGGCAAGCAGAGTCATAATTATTATATTTTGCACCTACTTGGCACTTGCTATGTGCCAGGTCCTTTACGCTCATTTAAGTCGAACAATGGTCCCGTGAAATTGAAATTATTATTATCATCCCTTAACAGATGAGACAAAGCTGAGCTGTAGAAAATGAGTGAGACACCCACAGTCACGAGGTAGTAAGCGTCAGAGGCAGCGTCTAACCCCAGCCCTCTAGCCTGAGTCCCCCATTTGATCATTCGGTTAGCCTGCCACTTGCCATGGAACTTTTCAGAGGCTGGAATGTCATAGACTTAGCGACCATAAGCATGACAATTTTGGTCAGAAGTCTGAAGAGTAAACAAGAATATGGAATGACATGAGACCCAAGAACACCAATTTGAGCCAACAGATGGAAATAGAAGAGAAAAAAACAACCAGGAAATAAAGGGGATTTCTCCTCAAAGGTCAAAGTTAAATTAAAAAGCACTTGCTGACCCTGAAAGTGAGATATATATATATATATATATATATATATATATATATTAAACAAACAAACAGCAACAGCAAAACTACATGGCTGCACTTTGCTGCATCTGTTTATTATGTATGTTCTCAGCCTGAGATTTCCTCCCATGGAGATAAAAATTACCATTGCGCATAAGCAGATGACTGCAATAAATATGGTAAGGAACTAGCATTGCCAGAAAGGTTTTTTAAAGAAGGAGAGAAAGGCTGCTAATTCTAAGATTGGGAGCTGAAAAGCCCCCAAATGACATCAGCCTAAATTCTCCTAGAAAAGGAGTGACAGGAAGCTGGCTCTTGGAACTTTCTCTTCGGAGGTGACTCATTCCATCAGCAGCAGGGACAGGAGTGAGACAGAGATTGCAGGGGTTTGGCAGGAGGGCTGGGGGGGGAGCCTGGCTTCTATTCTCTTCTACACCTTCTTCCCCTTTGATGCTATTGTGACCCAGGTTTTGTCCTGCCCCCTCCCCAGTTCAGAGGCAGGAGTCCTAACCCCCAGTCCTTTGAATCATAACCATATTTAGACATACCATCTGCTGAGAAAGAAGACAAACTGAGTTCTTAAGAATGGAGCCACATCCAACACAACAGCTGTCTTTACAATGTGAAGTAATTTGGCCACCGGCATGGGCCTGTAGGGAGAAGGACCCTCTAAAGACAAAGGCAGAGGACCACCTGTGGCAATGAGAAGGAATCAGGGCAGGCCTTGAGCTCAGATGCTTCCCCCTCAGACCAGCGGCTGTTTACCGCTCACAGTCGATGCTGTTGGTTACCTCAGCCTGGCCGCCTCACACAGCTGCACGCTTTGAACCACAGATGTACATCAGAGAATTACTTGCTGTCTCGGTGACTAAATATGCAAGTCTCCCAATCCTAAAACAGACTGCCAATCAGTGTGTGGAAGAGATCACGCGACTCACAGAGTTAGGTAGAGAAAAGGATGCAGAACTTTCCAGGTTTCTGCGACGAAGTTCAGAGCACAGCGAGACCTCTATTCGAAGCCTGAGTCTGTTCCTTACGAATTAACACAAGATGCCTTTAGATTCTCTGTCACTTGCTCCCTCTGCCCCATAAATTCATCCTTCTGAATACTACACAATACCCATCTCCTGCCAAGTATGGCTCTTACTGTCATCCTCAACCAGGGATAACTGTTCTCATTAGCTACAAGCTAAAATCCCATCAAGGCTCCATTTATGGTAGCTAACTTTAACCCAAAGCACCCTGGCTCAACTCATGACTCGCTGCTCCCATGGGAATCTTCCAGTTTCACAGCTAATCTGCTAAACTCACTGGCCCTGGACAGAGTGATTATATATCCATGTCTAAGCCATGGGCCTCTAACCCAACCCCTCCCCAAGAACACCCTCCTAGTTAAATGCCACCCCAAAGTCCCCTCTTCCATGCTTTTTTTTTTCCCATTTGGCTCTCAAAGGGGACTATACAGTATCTCCAAACAACCACAGTTTAAGCATTTAATACCTGGCAGGCTGGACAGGTGTGGAATGGTTAAAGGTTTGTTTCTTTGAGAAAGCCTTCGCTATTCCTCATACCCCGCCTACCTCCCATCACATACAGTGTGTACCAGTCTGGATAGCACACCAGGCAGGAAAGAGTAGGGTGTGGCCTGAGAGTCAAAGAGTCTGAAAAGAGAACCTGCAGCAAGCCATATTCTGTTTGAGCATTGCCCTAATATTTATTTCCCTTATCCTTGGATAGGTCATTGAGAACGTGAACTAAACGTAACCGTTCAGATGTGTGCTGCCTCTTCCCTCCATGGCTCCTTTCTTAAACTGGATCGACTATGGGGCAACAGAAGAGGTATGGTTTGAAAGCTCACATGGGCATTCCTCACTGGAAAGTGTATTCCTTGGAGGAGGGTTGTGTGTCACCCTGATGCCCTGTGGTCTATGCGAGTATTTCCTCAGCGTGAGTTAGATGGATACCTGGAAGAATTCTATGCCTGACCGTGAACGTGTAACTCTCTGATGTTTCCCTGGGAGAAAGTCCCATTCTTCCCTTTTTCAGGCGGAACTTAAGAAACCCCAAAGATACATTGTCTGGGGAAACCTGGTAACTAATCCAGACTTGGATTTCTGCTCTGGAAGCAATAGCCACTTGTTCTTCCTAGGAAAAGCAGTTGTGACAATCACTCTGGCTGGTCCTGAAGTCATCAGAGCCTTTGTCAGCAAAGTCTTCAGTGATCACAAAGAGGGCCTGACATGGGTCTAAGCTGACATACGATTTAACAGGATCTCAAAATTAAGCCGTTCCCTTCTGTCAAGGGACTTTCCCTCACAACTGGCAATGGAAGGAAGTGAGTCTTCTCCTAAGGCAAAGGATCATCCTGGCTTTTCTAAAACTCACTCATAGTTAAATAAACACTGCCAAGCATAGCCATCGCTAACATTAAGATTGTTCTAGCAATGATGAGCAGTGACTGATTTCTGAAGCTATGGTGAAATACTGTTTCAAAGAAAATCCACATAAAGGCAAATCGAAATGTTTAAGCTCTTACAAATGAAATCTCAGATATGGCCCTTCCCATACAGAAGTCCCTGGTCAAGTTACAGTCAGCATCAATGGAGCTACAGATCTTCCTATCAGTCTTTTTGTTGACTTTGTTAAGTGTAAGACAGTCCATGTTTACATTGGACAGTGGAGGCAGTTTTTTTTTCTAAATTCACCAGTGAGAACATTTTGTTTAGGTTTAACCAAGTGAAGATGTGGAATGAACCTAGAGATATAAGTAGGAGAGGCTGGCTCTTTTAGAAAATGTGAAAACAGGCTGACCTGTTTCTAAGGAAGAGAACATAGCAGGCCTAGTGCCTGGAGGATACCGGATGTGGGGCCTGTGGCCTCCTCTCCCTGAGGCTCAAGCAACTGAGACAAGATGTCAGAGAAATAGCTGGGGAAGTGATAGGGATCAGAGGAGGCCAGTGGAGCAGAAAGGAAGGCCAGGGGATATGGGAAAGAATGAGGAAAGTGGTGGAGGACTTGGCAATGACTTCCTCGGGTTCCAAAATGCAAACTCACTGGCCAAGGCAAGGCTAACTAAACAAAACCTTATCTCAAACTCAGGCAAAGCGAGGGGTCAATTCCCCTAACATTACCATGGAGTGATTAGTAATCTCCTGGAGTCAGCCACATTCAGCTGACAAAGTGTGTCCTGCCCATGCCAGGCAGACCAATTTAGACTGAACCTAGTGTCATCTTTTTCGTTTTTACTAAGCCACGGTTGCAATACTCTTTTCTTTGCTGGGAAATCACAGCAGAAAATGGCGACTCCTTGTGCGTCTCTATGGAAACCTTAAAACTTCCTCTAGAAATCACCAGAAAGAAAGAAAGAAAAAAAAAGGCAAGCACATAACCCGTCTCTGACTTTCAATCATAATCCTCTCCAAGGAAGAAAACTGAAAATTAGATGGATTCATTCCGAGTTCCTCTTTCCAATCAAACAGATGGGATTTAGATAAGCTCTTAAAGAAAATTGTGCTTCGTATAATAATATGTAAACTTATCACAAACCTCAGAGGCTTTTTCTAAGGAAGATTCTGATAATCAAAGCATCCCTGTACAACTCAAATTCCTGTAGAGTAACTAGGTTAGATAAAGTATTCCCTCTGATAAAGCGCTTACGAGGTCTAAAGCCAAAAGGACCTAAATATTTGAACCCTTTGCTAGTAAACTAAAGCATGAACGATAAGAAAATATTCTGCTAAAACCCCAGTATCACAGAATTCTTTCTTGTGTTCTTATTTAATGGCTTTTGGGAGTCATTCTAAAGAACTTACACATAAGAAACACCTACTAACACTTGGGAGGCAGAGGCAGGAAGCTCTGGAGTTCAAGATCAGTCTTGGCTGAGTGAGTTTGAGGCCAGCCTGAGCTACAAGAAGCTCTGTCTCAAAAGAAAAAAAACTAAAATGAAATAGAAACAAAAATGAAGAAGAATCTGTTATATGCTCACCACAGTGAAAAGTAAGACTGAGAACAAACTAACTTCACTGACTAGAACCATCCTTCTAAGTCCATTGATGTAGTGGGCACAGCTGAAACACGCAGACGGTTGTCAAGTTCACAGGCAAGCACCAGCCCAATGCAACTGAGAGTTGAAGGAAAGAACCACCAACAGCCCAGTGCATGGTCAGGGCCGTACCCAACAACTTTTCTAGACAGGTGCTACCTCCCTCTCTGGAACAGATCTAAACACAGAGATAGGGCACCTCCGCCCTGAGCACAAAACCTTGGCCAACTAGAGAGCCAAGTGTAGGTTGGTAATAGTAATGAAAGGCTAAGAATTTTCTATTGCAGGCAGCAAAATCAAACTATGACTTTAAAAATAAAATGAAACCAGAAAAACCACATTTAAGGGCAGGCCCTGTGCCCAGCAGAAGGTGCCCAGTACAAAACAAACTCAAGGATATTTTTGAAGGGTTGTCTTACTTTTTGTTTTTTGTTTGGTTATAATACTTTGTCTGGGCTTTTTCCCCCTTACCCTACAAGTCTTTTGCTTATAGTATCTGGTTTTATTTCATTATGGAGTTTCTGTGTATTCAAATGTGTGTGTGTCTGCATCTATATGTGTTCCTTGTACTTTTTCTTTGGCTCTTTTCTTCCCGCTCATTTGTTTGTTTTGTCCTATTTCTATTAATTTGCTTTTGTTTTAATCTCTTTTTTTAGATACCTGTTTGTTTTCTAATGAGAGAGAACAAGAAAGGGAGAGGACTTATGATGGGGAGGACCTTGGAGGAGTTGGAAACAGGGAAGGTGTAAGTGTAAGCAGAATGTATTGTATGAAAAAAAAATCTATGTTCAAATAAAAAGATATAGGATTAAAGAGGAAAGAGTAAATAGTGAGAAATTTTTTTAAATTAAACTAGAATGTGATTTTTTTTATGTGAACTCTAAAGACTAGAAAGAAAGAGAAATAAGACTCAAAAGGGACCAGAATACAGGTCATTTGGGCATCTGGATGGGAGAGGGAGGAACTAGTGGAAGCTTTTATTCTCTGGACCTTAGGTTCTTTTCTGAAGCATCTGAAGGAACATGCTGACCTATGGGCTGGAATGGCGGGGCATTGTGACTGATTGACAGTGCCATTAACTGCCTTCATTCAAATTGGAGTGGCTTCCCGTGCCCAATAAGATCAAGATGGAAACAAAGTATAGGCAAAGAGTAATATGGAAGGTCCTGATCACTGCTGCTTTCTTCAGATGGAGGACCACACGGTGCTAAAGGCAGGAGAAGGCACTGAGATCCTCCAAAGAGCATCTTCGCCTCATTTCTCCAGCCCCACTGCTGTTTCGGCATCCCTGGGCTGACTAAAGAGCTTTTGTGCCTCGAGCTTTCTAGAGAAGTTCCATTATGCAGCTTATGGCCCTCCACCTGGGAAAGAAGATGGAGTGGAAGTTGGAAAACAGGATAAAAGTCTAGTTTTAGGGGTCCAGCGTTTGTTGGTTTTCTTTTGTGAGTTGGGAGATACGGGGTAAGAAACTGCACGTTCTGGTGCTGACTTCCGTAAGTCGGTCTCTGTGAAAGCTGAGGGATGGTGGTGGAGCTTTGTAGCTGGCCTCCTCCCCCTCCTTCCAGCTCTGCTCCCTGACAGGCAGCTGGTGATTTAACTGTCAAACTGTAAGCAGCACATCTTCTTTCAAGAGCCTCCAAAGACCACTCCAAATGACAAAGGAATATAACAAACAAACAAGCACCTGAAAGCTTCTGTGTTGCCATGGTAACTAGCCTAGCTTTCCTAAACTCACAGAATAAGCAAAAAAAAAAAAAAATTGCACTAGAGAGGGTGGGGGTGAGGTGCTGCACCTCCGCTAATAAACATGGCATCTTATTAATGCTCCTGTTTATAGCTAGAGAATGTTACCAAAACTGGCCACAGTTGAGGCTAACCACAACCACCCTAGGTCCTGGACATCTAGGCGGTTGACTTTGTTTTGCTACCGAATAGACAAAATGTCAAGCTGGTTCACTCAGCAGGCATTTAGGGGAGTAACACCCCACTGTATAGCATACAATACCTATTTCCTCGCGAGCAGATAAGGTCTGGAGTCCAAGCGAGTGGCAAAGCAGTCCAGGAGAGAGGGTAAAGTATGTTTATTAGGCCACAATGTCTCCTTTACATACAGACTCCAGCCAGAAACCAGACACCTATAAAAATTAGGGCCATGATTCTTATCTTCTGGTGTGTGGTGTAGTAGGGAAACGGGAGGCTAATCGTCAAGAGTTTTCTGAGGAGCAATGATCTCAGTCTTCTGGTTGCTGGCCACACTGTCCAGTCTGAGGGTAGCTAATTAAAGCAGTAGTCATGTCCAATATGAAAGTATCCTCTGGTTGCCTCTGAAAGCTGTGCTCTTCAACTTTCTCACTACAAGGATACCAAGAGCAGGAAGATCGTCTTCAGGAAAGGGCCCTCTTAGTGGAACTGCAGTTTGGTTCAATCTTCCTGGAAGGAAGTTTGAGGATAGCTTTTAAGAATATTTTGATTGAGAATTTCATCCAATGTATTTTGATTGTAGTTGCCTGTCACCCTTCAGCTTAGCAATATTTATCCACTACCACAAACCTCCCAGAGTCCTTGACCCAGCCACTGCCCATGAAGAAGGTCTTCTAAGGAGCTCCTCACAGCCGCACATGACGAAACCTCAGAGATATTCATGGCAGTGCCGCTCACAGTAAAGGGAAGTTTCAAACAGCCCAGAAGCTCAGTCACATGAGACAGAAGCTAATAGAGTTCAGTTCAGCTGTGCAGAACTCCATGTAGCCATGCAATGGGAAGAACATCTGCACTGTGTTAAATGAAGAGTGCATTTTAAGGCGTTAGGTCGCTATTTCTTAAAATCTAGATAGAGGTAAATAACTAGAAAAATAACTTCAGAATAACAAAGATGGTCTCGGAATGGCTTCATCCTGGATTTGTCACTTACTAAAAGTTGCCTGTAGTAAAATGTTTGTTACATAATTGTTTAAAGTGTAACAAATTAAAAGGATGGTACTATAAACTCTTCAAAACTCCATGCCTGGGACAGTCACATCTCTAGGGGTGCCTACATATTTTGATGTAGCTAAATTGACACGACGCCAAACCGTAGGCTAAGTATTTATGTTTATATCCATAGACAAATGTTACTTTTATCCTTAATCAGAGAAGCTTTCTCTTATCAGTAAACCATGGTGAATGCAGAGAGTGCCCTTCCTACCTCCCCCCCCCCCCCCGACCCCGAAAGGCTCAGAAACACTGCAAACGAAACAGCAGAAGCCACGTAGAAACCAGAAGAGAGGTGAGAGATAGGGAAGGCTATCTTCGGGGCATAGCAACGCCATTGCAAACGTCATCCCAGAGCCACTTCTGTTGTGTGAGCCTTGGCCTGTAAACAATTAATCAACGGTGAACTTCTCCCTCCTGGTGAACTTCTGGCAACTGATGGCTCCTGGGAAAGCGGTAGTCACTGTCTTTAGTCACATGTAAGGCTCCAGGTTCCAAACCCATGGCCACGTAGACAGTCTAGATTCAATCAGAGTCACAAAACCAGAGATGTGGATGAGGGAAGTGGACCACTAGGAAGGTGGGGGTCAAGGCGTCAGGAGAAAGAGAAGAGAGGGTAGGAATAAAAAGATTGACAGATTGCACTGTATGCACGCAAGAAATTCTCAAGGAACAAATTGATTTTAAAGTACAGATATATTCTAGTTCTACCCTGCTCCCAGAAATGGATAAAAGAATATCCCAGTTGACTTTTAATTTATCTCCTCAATAAAAATATAAATAAAATAAAATAATAAAAAAAATAACCATTGGCAGAGAATTAGACAAGCAAATACTCCAAGAACCGCAACTAGATGGAGACACTTTGGAGGTAGGACAATATTCATTTTCTATTGCTGCCGGAGTAATTATCACCAACAGAGGCTTAGAAGAGCACAAACATACTAACGTACTTGGTCATAAATTCAAAAGAAGCCTCACTAGGCTAAGAGCAAGGTCCAGGAGCACTGCCTTCCCTTCTGGAAACATGAGGAGAAACAAGAGGCCTGCATTTCTGCCTCTGCAGGAAGCTTAAGTTCCTTGACTCATGGTCTTTTTCTCTGTGATCAAATTGTCACCAGTAACTCGATCTGCCCTACTGTGTCTACTTTCCTCTTCTGTTGCACTCTTGTGACACTGGCCTCACCTCAAGAGTTCAGGCCACTCTCCTGTTTCAAGATTGGCCATTAGCAATCTCAGTTCCCACCCCCACCCCCGAAAAATATTAATTATCAGTTATTATGCAACATAACAGAAACAAGGGTCCTGGTGGTGGGGTGGGTGTGGAGGTTACACTCACGCCACGGGAGAGAGAAGGCAGCTCCATCTGAGACCAAGATTGAAACCTGTAGACCTTGCAGCTAGTCAGTGAATGAGAGTCTGGGTACCAGGTACCACCTATTACCAATCATGGAAACAAGAAATACACACAAGGGAGAAATTTGGTGAGAAATACAGCATGGGTGGGGGGGTGCCCATTCCATTGGAGTATCTGTGTCCTGCAGCATTTAGCTTTATGAAGAACTGATAGGGAGAGTGGCTTGCACTAATGTCAAATAAGCAGGTGATGGACGCTTTCAGAAAGTGCATGGGCTCAGCAAGGGTGAAGCTCAAGCTCCTTACTAGAGTCACACAGAAAGACAGAGAAGCCTGACTTAATGGACATGATCATTCTTACTCAGATTTACAAACGTGGGGTAACATGGAAACATGGCGCGGGACAAAGAAGGATTAGTAGCAAGGTGTATTACACAAGCTGGCTTTCTTTGCTCAGTTAAAACCATAGGGAAATGTGCCTTGTGTTTCTGTAAATTCTAAAGTATATGTGCAAGTTAAACACAACATATAGCTGCCTGTATATACATCAGCCTGGTAGGCAGCGTTGTCACACAAAGGCTGCAGTGTGTCTGCAGCAGTCTGAACTAGTTTCGCAATAAAAATGCTGTGACTTGTATGACACTGGAAAGCATATTTAAGTCACTACAAGTTTCCAATCTCTCACAGCTCATTCGGGAACACCCTGGCTGAGATACTGTCTTTTAGAAACAGACACAGGGAAAAATAATAGAGCCCATCTGGTCCCACAAAGTCACCTTCTCGTAACACATTCGGCAGTAACAGCACCTGAGAAATTTCAAACTGGCCCTCCACGGCAACCTGAGAGCAAAGACCGAAGTCCGAATGGATGGACGGGTTCGTCCCTGCCCAACCACGGCTGCGCACACATTCTCCCCGAACTGTTCTAAAGCCAGAAGGAGTGCTGTGGTGGGAATTAGTCATCCGGTGAACTCAAGTAGGACAGAGGGCCCAGAGGGGACCGGTGGCTTGCCAAGGGTTACTTCCTCAGGGGGTCTCTCAAACCCACCCTGGCTAACTCAAACCCCACTTTATCTTCCACAACCCTTTCTGCACCATTTCTCCTCAGTATATCTGCTTTCCTACCTCTCTGTCGGAAAGTTTAAATGTCAAGATTTTTTTTTATTATTATTTCATAACCCATGACTCAATTCTCAAGCAATTCCGACCATGTTTTCTCTAGCCACCAAACCTGAAGGGTTAGTGAACAGGCTCGGCCAGCCACTTTCCCAGAGCCTACTTCAAGTTGTTCACAGAATGTTCTGAGTACTGCTATAACTAACTCCGTGAATAAAAGCAGGTCCTGGAGCCCCTGGTCCGTTTTTCCACTGGGCTGCAGAGTGGATTAAAAGAGGGAAATTTTAAAAAGCAAATTGTAGGCAGTGCTGAGGAGGTGAGCTACCATACATGTTTAGTTTGGAGTTGCGGGGGGCATTTAGCAATATTCTTGTTCCGCAGCACAAACCATGTCTCGCCATGCTCAGAGTTGTCACTAATGATTATGCACACAGGAAGCGCCAGGCTCCTGTGTACTAAGGCTCCCCTCTCCTTGCCAGCCATGATGCTTTGCCAGGTGCTTCTCTCCCTACTTATGTGCTTAACCTCATTATCATGGCCCCGACAGCCAGCTGTGTGCTGTGCTCTAGCCCAGAGAGAAGCAGGGTTTCCCTTTTGACCCAAATTATTTTTTAGAGAACTAACCAGACACCTCTAATGTGCCTCTGAACGGAGGAGAAGCCAGTATCCCCAGACAAGAGCCCATTTATAGCCTAGACACCTTGCAAATAACAACCACTGAAACAGCAGCACCTGCTCTGCCCAGCCCCCGAAGGCTGAGCTTTGCACCTAGATGGAAAAGAATCAGCTGCGTGTAAAGCCAAACCCCATTGCCATGGATTTTCACTGGCTGTACATCGTTAATCTTCCTATACATGGTCTCCTGGCCAGGTACCTAGACTTGCGGGAATCTACATGAGGCTCAACACCCTATGTCAAAGTCAAAGCTAGTATACAAATTTACACAATCACAGGAAAGCAAAACTTGAGTCATAACCTCACTTCCTACAATTGCTACTCAGTGAAGGGCTTTTTCCAATGCCCTCTTCCCCGGGAGCACCTGAACGTCCTTTCCTATCTCTGTGAAGGAAAGAGCAAATATGGTCGGTACTCATTCATTAATTCATTCATTAATTCGTCTAGTCCCACTTCAATTTTTAACCTCCACTATTTCATGTAGAGGTCAAGGGATTGCCTATGGCGCAGAGCCATAAAGCATTTCAATTTCCAGCAGTAAGAAGCATACCTTAGCTCACAAGAAGACAAAGTTCTGCTAGGCCAAATAGCAAATTAATATCTATCAAAGTTCTTGCACGTTTCCAGCAAGAACCTTCCAAAGTTAGCCCTGGGAGAATTTAGAAGACCGTCCCACTCACCAGGTCCTGTGTAGCCTTCACAAGGGCAAAGCCAGTGTGAAGCAGACCCAAAGTTTCCTTGTGAGCTGATTCAACAGTGGCTATTTCCTGCAAAGGCAACTCCATCGTCACCCCCACTCCTCCTAAGAGCAGATCACTCTGGCTTCCTCTCCCTCTACCTTACAATGTGTTGGCCTTAGCGCCGTGTTCTCCAGCTGCGCATGGTGACAGTTCTCACCTGGCCGGGAGAAGGAAAAGCTGGCTGCTTACTTGCCTGTGAGACTCACCACACCAATGTTTGCGGAGGAGGAGGAGGAGCACGTTTGACTCACCACCATCCGCGGTGAGAACCGTCTGCCTTAGGAATTCAATAAGCATATTTTTAAAAAAATTATCACCACCTGTTCAGTGAAGTTATTAGTTCTTCCTTGATGCGAAAAATTATTTTCCTGAAAATTGTGCTTTGGGTTGTTAATCTGTCAAACTGTAAGTGGTATTCCCTTCAAGGAACAGATATACGTTGCTGTAGTAAGTAAACTCAGACACCTACCATAAATATTTCCATTAATCATAAAAAGGACTTTCTCTTATTTGTACCTATAGTCTCCATACTGAAAAGCAAATACAAGATGACAGATGGGATTCTGACGAAGACAAAATGCCTAGTCTCCTGAGAACACAAGCTGGGATGGATTCAGGATTCCTTACGTTTTGACTAATCACACTGACTCTGAGCTTCGGGCAGAGGTAAAGCCATGACTCCCAGAATTTAAAAGTAGGAGGATCACAGAAGGTGAAATACACACTGGTTCTGCATGGGTGAGATATGAAGGCAGAAGTCATCCCGGTGAGGTTTCTCCCTGGAACCCGAAAAAGTGAAGCCCATGGGATGAAACATCGCTGCTGCTGCTGCTGCTGCTGCTGCTGCTGCTGCTGCTGCTGCTGCTGCTGCTCGGTCATAGTAGATTCTAGACTCTCTTCTTTGTGCAAGAGGAGCCATTTAATCACAGCCGAGAAAAAGTTACAGAATATCTAGTTAGCCTATTTTCCATACAAAAGAAAAACAGCCAGTATTTTAATTTTGTCCACATAAGAGACACAGAAAGCAAGCAGGCAAGCTCAGTTACAGGAGACCACACAACAGAGACTCCTGCTTATAGGGCCGACAACACCCTCTGAAACATGAAAGATTTGAACCTTCTCCATACACAGAGACTTGTAGATGGTCCCTTAATAACCATCCAAAAGGCCTCTGAGGCTCCCTAAGAAGAAAATGTCTTCTTCCTGAGTGACACTGACTACCACCTTGGTGCAAAAGGCCTCTAAGGCTCCCTAAGAAGAAAATTTCTTCTTCCCAAGTGACAGCACCTTGGTGCCATCCACATGCAACCAAGACACCAAAATAATTTGTCTTGCACAACCTCACTCTTCAGAGTTGAATATGCTGGCCTTCCAGGTGATCTTCATTAGACATGATCGTTACACTCCTTTATTCTTCTGGCTATATGTTTCTTTTTCCAAAGCAAAGAAGCAGACTTTTCTAGAAAATGAAATAATATGCTTCAAAATTAATTGAGATCTGTCTGCTAACAAGGGATGTACAGAGACTAAACACTCATTATTAGAGGTGTTGCAGAAACAATACAAGGACCCAGAGAGAATAAACAGAATATATGGCCTCTGAAGTCTACTCCCGTCTGAGATTTCATGAGTAAATCATACAACAGAGTCTTGAGATGTAGCTCAGATGGCAGAGTGCATGCCTAGAGCCCCGAGTCGGAGCCTTAGTGTCATGAAATCCAGGTGTGGTGGTCCATGCCTGTAATACAAGCTCTCAGTCATGGAGACAGGAGGATTGGGAGTTCAAGGTTATCCTCTGCTACACAGCAAGGGTAAGATCTTGTCTTAAAAACAAACAAGAAAATAGTAAGTCATTGGCAATTTGTTGGCAATTTCTTCACAGAGCAGGCTCTGAGAACTAGATGCTGTGTTTCCTGTGAGATTCAACCACACATTGAACATATTTTCCTTTCATTTTGAGGATTAACTTAGTCAAACTTCTTTTTAGCTACAAAGAAAGCAACTTCCTTCTAGTACCTGATGTCTCAATCACTCGGAAGCCACAACATAACTCCTGTGCCCTCTGTCCATTAAAACCTGCCTGCTAGGGCACGTTGTCCACCATTCCTGATAGTTAAATTAAGCACTCACTTATTTAGAATATATATTTTAAGGACAGGTTACCATGTACTATACACATTCTAGAGACACAGCCAGGATTCAAGCAGAAACGGCCCCTACCCACATGGAGTAGACATGGTCTTAGTCTTATGCCATCTTTACCATAACCTTGGTCCTAGAATTTTTAGATTCTTGCCTTTTTCCATTCTTGTGAAATTCAATTCTTTTCCCTGAAGGGGGGCAGAATATCAGGCCCCAAAGAGCTTCCAGACAATTCTTCCAAAACTTTACCTTCAAGTGTGGAGACTATGGCTCATTTCAGGTGAAAAGTGAGATGCATAAATCATTGCACCAAAAAATGCTGGTAGAAAGCCAAGCCAAAGCACAGAGAACAGTCCAAATTCGACTGATCAGATTTGCCCCCAAGAGAACACAGAGTGTGCACCTAGGAGCACAGCAATTATACAACTCTCCAAGAGCTGGAGAAGCTCTCTTTTTTTTTTTTTTGTACATTAATTATAATGGGTCTAAACAGTGCTAACTAGTTTCTGAAGTAATCTTGGAAAGTGTTTGTTTTCCACATTTTTAAGTGCTGAGAATATAATTAGCTACTTAGATTTGAATGCTAATACAGCAGTTTGTGTCCACACTGAGCACTCTTTGTACAACATGCAATGCGATGCTAATCCGTGCCAAGATTTTCTTCCACAATCACAAATTAGCAAAAACTGGCCACAGGCGTTCCTCTTGCACTGCCCTGAAGCTCCATTTTCAAGACTTACCACCCTCTAACCCATATGTGGGGAGTTACCCCACGTATAAACACCCGTATAAACACTGGAGAGAAGGTGAAAGGGGAGGGGGAGTTTTAAGAGGGCAGCCGAGAACGTTGTATGCCAGGCACTCCTAGACTACCATGCCAGCGCACACTAGCTGCTGCCTGCTGGCTGTTCTCTCCTTCTTCCTTAGCAATAGAACCACCGACTTGTAATTAGGCTCGTGGTGGATCAGAATAAAGAAGGAATCTTAGAATCTCCAACATGATGAGACCATGTTACTAGGAGATTCAATGCAACGAAAGTATACATTCTATGGGCAGCTTCGAGATGTGTTGAGAAGGAAGCAGGTGGACAGAAACCAACAGGAAGAGACTGGGGAAATGACTCCATCTGTAAAGCGCTGCCTTGCAAGCACAAGGACCTGAGTTTGAGCCCTAGAACCCACAAAAAAAAAAAAGCCATTCATGTTGGTGCGCACTTGTAACCCCAGTACTGGGGAGGTGGATACATAGTGATCCTTGGGACTCACTGGTTAGCCAGTCAAGCCTACTCAGTGAGTTCCAAGACTGTTTCAAAAACTGTGAATAGCTCCTGAGAGCCAACACCTGAGGCTGACCTCTGGCCTCCATGAATGTGCACCTGTACAAACATACACGAAGCCCTAAATTTTAATTACCTGTGGATTTGACTTGGTTGAGATATAAGCTTCTAAGCAGTTTAAAGTATCGCTGTCTTGAGGTACCTGTTATTTGCCATTTGACTTAACCCTCATCACAGTGAATTTTTTAAAATACATATAAGACTCTTAGTAGCTAGTTATGGACATCACTATTTTGCATAATAGGTAACTGGAGAATTTTTCTACCAGGTCCTCTCTTAAGCAGCCAGTTTCTAAAGTAGATAGGGAAGCATGATAGTGTAAGAGGCAAGCATGTCTTGCTGCAGAACACCAATGATAGCACGAACAACATTGCCTATGGATGTTTTATGTGGAATTTTTGGAGTAGATAAGCACAGCGATAGTTCAGGCACTGGATTTAAAGCTGGAGAGGGACCACACCCCAGTTCTGAAGGCATAACACACTGGGTCTGTGTTTACATGCTAAATGGTTGCTCCCGCTGTTCCTAACACCTACACTCTCAACTGCAGTGACGTCTCCAAGCCTTGCTTTACAGCCTTATCTGAAAGTCTGCCCGAAGCACTGCACGTCATCGTTAAAAGTTCCTTCCACACATGATGACATGCAGGAATCGTTGGCTTGAAGGGCTCAGATCCACAAGACATCACGGGGCTGGGGCTGTTTCGGGTTAATTATCTATTAAGTAATCTTCACTAAATGGCTCTTTCATAGTACCTCATTGTATTACCTGGCACAGTGTTAGGCATAACCAAGGTCATTTGTGGCAACTATATAATACACAAGCCTCTCTCACCACTTCAGAGTTTATGTCAAATATAATTTCAATGTCTTCACGTCCATTTATCCCATATGATTCACAGTGAACAGAAGTCTTTCATATGGGGCACACTGTGGTAACTTTTCTTGACGAGGTATTTAACTATTAAAAGAAAATATTCACTCCTGGAAGAAAAGAAAAAGGACTGACAACAATCACAAAACATTTTAACTGTGGCCTTAATGAAGAATGGAGTCTAATCATTTTCACCAACATGTTTTTGAAGGGAGGTCAAATTAACAGCCTGTTGATTTTGAGTCTTTACAAAGAAGTGACAGATTGATTTTTAAGCACTTTTAAAAATATATCAAATACTAGATAATTAAGTTTTGACATTCAAACACAAGCTGGAATTCATTTCCATTTGTCTGGCACGGGCATTAGCTGTACTGTGTCCCAGTAACTTTATTAAGTTTTTTGAAGACTACTATGGCTTTGGTATATAATGTTCCCACCAAGGCCCCTATGTTAGACTTGGCCTGTAGGGTGGTGTGATCTGAAGCTGTAAAACCTTTAGGGGGTAGAGATTTCATAACACAAAGAAAGCTACCTAATAACAGAGGGAGAAAGTAAGGTTTCCTCCAGATTTTATTGAGTTGTCTCTGAAGATGCGAATGCACAGCAAACACCTTGTAAGACATTTGTTCACTATGGGTCAAAACACAGGAAGGAACTGTACTCCAGTGGTGGGGGCAGAAAGCAAGACATTTGACAAAGACAAGCAAGCCTGGAGTCTCCCTCACAGCTGCTTGCTCTACGCAGTGAACCAGACGAGCAGAAATAAATAGACTTTATCACTGACATCGATATACTTCAACTACGTGCCACTTAGTGACAGAGGGAAGGTAGAAAGGGAGTGGGTGGCTTTTGTCGGCATCCTTCCTGGGAGTGGATTTGGTGCCACAGTGCCATAATTTGGGCCTCAGTTATTGGAAGACTCTTCTGGTACCCTAATAACCGCTATATACAATTAAAAATTCACAAGGGCCATTCTCTTCCAACATGTCTAAAGGAGCAGAATGAATCTATTCATTTTCTCTCTGCTGATATCAATTTACAAAGTGCTATAGTATGTGCTTTGAAACCACTGTATCAACTGTTAAGTATGTGCCAGAGTTCCATTCTATAAAAGACCCTGAGCCCACTTTAATGTCAAAAAGAAAACACAGGTGCAAGTACTCACTGACGAAAAAAAATCAGAGTTTTGATTAAAGCTAAGGCTTGAAACCTCATCTGTATGATCTGAGGCCTTTCCTCTTAACCACTCTGACACTTTCGCCCCACCCGATCCCTGCCCACCTTTCGTGGGGTCCCCCTCATATGACTAATGGCAACTTGTAGAGGTGCTGACTTGAGTTAGAACATGTTCTCAAAGGAGGGGAACAGGCAGAAAGGTTCCCCTGACACTCTTGAGAACCTTACTCTAGTGGCCAAAGCCTCAGGCACTGGGAGCAGCTGCTCAAGCCTGAGGTCACAGCACTGGGAGTGGACTCAGAGAGCCGCAGAAAGAATGCACGGCAGGGCAGATACAAAGCTAAATATTGACACTGCCTCCAGAACAAAGGTTAGAAATGCAGGGACTTCCTGCTAGACAGAAGGCAACTGGGAGAGTGGCCCCCTTTGCCGTTGCAAGTTCGGATGCCTCAGAGGAGAATTCCAGGTGGGTCAGAAGAGGAAATGGCTAGTGGTTTGTGCAATTAGGAAATCTGATGTTAGACCTGTTAGTGAGCCAAAGGGCAAAGTGGTACCCTGGGCTGGAGGAGAAGGTTCAAAGAAAAGGCTCTGCTCCAGACACAGGAGTGACATGGTAACATCTGTGCCAAACCGGAACATCTGCTAGGTCCAACCGGAAAGGATTTCTGATGGACAGCTGTGTCTTCCTGACTCAGCACGAGGTGCTAAGAAAACAGAAATGATTCGGTAGCTGTTCATTCCCCCGAGGGAGGGGAGAGAAAAACAACATTTAAATGTCATGACGTCGCT
This sequence comes from Chionomys nivalis, assembly GCF_950005125.1. Taxonomy (NCBI): domain Eukaryota; kingdom Metazoa; phylum Chordata; class Mammalia; order Rodentia; family Cricetidae; genus Chionomys; species Chionomys nivalis. The sequence continues at coordinate 50,248,342 of NC_080095.1, forward strand.
AACAGACTCGGAGTGAGTGTAGGAGCCTACAGGCATGTGTGGAGGGGGTTCCTTAGCTAGCCTGGTCTGATGGTTCACTGAAAGCAAGCCTGAGACCTTTTAGCTGTTTAACCTAGTAGACAAGGGTAACTGGAGTCAGGCTACCAAGATTCGAGTCCTGGCTGGACCACTTAAACTGCCTAGGCAGTCCACTTTACCTCTCTGGGCCTCGGCCTCTTGTGTAAGATGGAAGCAAGGGTAGTTATCTGTTCCACATATATATTATGAAGAGTGAAGCTAAGGGAGTATCTGGCATACAAAATTAAAAGCCATTAAATGTTCCCTCTTCCTAGGACTGCAAAGACTAAGGAACATTCAACCAGTGAATGACAGCAAACATTTGGGCTGAGGCTAATCAAAAGGACATCTGTCCTAACGTGGCTTCATCTAAATGCCTACTGTCTATCAAGACACCTGATTAAAGGGCTCAGGCAGACATCTCTATATACAAGCCCAGAGGCAGGGCTGGGTTGGGACTCTAATAAATTATACCCGGAGATGTAAAATTGATAAATGATCAGATAGAATAAATCTTTATCTGGAGCTATAAATCTGCTAATGATCAGGTGGTTGTCATCATAGCAGTGGATGAGATCATTTATGAAGAAAGGGTGAAAAAGAAAGTCATGACCGAGTTCCTCTTTCAGCTCGGGAGAGAAAGGGGCAACCGGGAAAAATATGAGACAGGAAGAAGGTACCAACGATACGGAAGAAAATAAGCCACATGTCAACCAGGTAAATGAGAGGCAACATGGGCCAAGGCATAGGAGCAGAACAGAGAAAGACATTTCTAGCAGTTCAGGGCTATCCCAGTTTCTACTGAGAGGTAACAGTGGTGGAATAAAGCTGACATTAGCGTCGTCACACAGAGGTAACACTTGCTTGACAGTTCAAGGAAAGATGAGTAGGCTAGGGAGGTTTGAACCAAGATAGAGGTCTGGTCCAAAGCGAGAGTCAGCCAACTTTCCCTGGAAGCTATGTGGATAGTATCCACGAGAAGAATAATAATGCCTGTACCCCGTGGGCTAAGGAGAATCAAAGTTCTAAGTTGTCAGTGAGGTGACCTTCAAATGAGAGATTATCCGAAATTATTCAGACGAGTCTTGTGAAATCTTGACCATCCTTAGAAGTGGAAGGGTGGGGGAGGGTGCAACAAGATGCCAGCGGGCAAAGGCGCTTGCTGCCAGGCCTGAGGTTTTGAATTCAATCCCCAGGACTCGTACGGTAAAAGAGAACCAACTCCTGCGAATTGTCCTCTGTCATCCACATGTGTTGTGGTATGTACTAAATCAATTTAATTTCAAAGTAAATGGAAGGGGGAAAGCAGGAAGATAATACAACAAACGAAGGAAGGAGAAGACGCCAATCCACTGTTACTCTGAAACAGAGCCATAAGGCCACAGAGCTGGGAGGCTTCTACACAAGCAACTAAATGGACAGTCCCCTGGTGCCTCCAGAAAGGGCACAGCTCTGCTGACACCTAGATTCTATCCCGGGAAGGTACATTTCAGACATATGACCCACAAACAATGATAATGGATTTGCATGCCTCTATGCATCCACCATGCGGTAATGTGTTACATCAGCAATAAGAAACTAAAGTGTGTTTTGTGAAACACAATGTGTATTCATTGACTGACACCATCAACACATTTCTACAAGATTGGCATGTTGATCCATTCGTGGACATTTGTATTCTGGCAAAGTTAAAGGATGTTCCCATTAGAGAAGTACCTGCCTATAGAACTGCACTGGAAATTACTGCCAGGAGAAAGCTAGAGTGATGGTCTTCTGGCAACAGGGGAGATGACAAGACAGCACCCAGGTCCGGTCTTCCCTTTCGGGATTCATTTTCATATGCTGAGTTTTGCTTATTGTTGATATCATCGTTATCATTATCATTAGTATTAGTAGTATTTCTGAGAGCTAGAATGCTTTTCCTGACTCCCAGATCTCTACCCTGTGTGTCTCTGACACCCAGAAATGCCTGGCCCACGTGTTCACACTATCAATTATGTTTGTTCTCAGGGTGTGCCTTCTGCTGCTGTTTTTCACTCAAATAATTCATATTCATTGTAGAAAAATCATAATGCAGGCAAGCAAAAGAAAAGGTACATCACTGTAATCCCACCTACAGCATATAATTGCTTCTTTTGCATTTTCAAACGTATCTTTGAGAATGTTATATTAATATTTATACATGTGTTTTGTTTTTAAAATGCAACCATGCTCCCATAAAACACTGTGCTCTTCTTACTAGGAAAATACATTAAGAATATTCTGTAAATATAAACATTTGAAATACAGTTCTTAAAACGCTACAAAGTATTTTCAACATAAAAATAATGCCATAACATATTGACTTGGTCTCTTTATCATTGAGAGTTTTCTTCATGCTCCTCTTCCATGCTCCTTGCCTTCATCCTCTTTCCTTGCAGACATATTTGGTCACCACCAACTACTGATTTTAGGTCAGTCATGAATACTGCCATCATCACTGTAGAGGAGAGTTCGGTGTTCAGCCTGCCATCTGCTCTTCCGTGTGACTGACTGTAGGATCTCTGAGTCCCTCTAACCAGAATGATACTAGATGATGCAGAGATCAATGTGTGCTTAAAGCAGAATAAGTATAACCTTTATTAATGCTTCTAGAGACCAGCAGTATGTATTTATCCGAAAATCCCCAAAGTGCTAAAACTTTGGTTACTAAGACAACATTCTGTATTTACCGTCACTTATAAAGCAGTGCTGTGTTTATTAGTGAGAATAAAAGCCTTGGAAGGAATGGCCCTGATTGTCATTTTCAAGTGGCTAAAAGTTCAATTCAAGTAGATTTCAGCAAAAAAGAGAAGGGGCTAGGGGTACTGTTTCACATAACTTAAATCAGATAAAAATCAAACCCAGACGCTCAAACAGTATCACAGAGAAATCACACCCTGGACTGACTGCCTGGCTCTGCTTTCAGTGGCGTTAAGGCGGTGGTTCTCATCCTTCCTGATGCTGTAACCCTTTAATACAGCCCTCATGTTGTGGTGACCCCAACCATAAAATTACCTTCACTACTACTTCATAACTGTAATTTTGCCAATGTTATGAACTGTAATGTAAATATCTGTGTTTTCTGGTAGTCTTTAGGCGACCCCAGGGAAAGGGTCATTCAACCCCGAATGGGTCGAGACCTAAGGTTAAGAACTGCTGATTTATAGCTTTGGTTGTGAGCCTAGCCTTTAACAGCTGAGCCATCCCTCCATCCCAGCATCAAACGTGTAGTGGAGACCAGGGGACTCCAACCAGACCATGACTTGGCAATGGACACTCACAAGCAAAGATGTATGGACAACGGGGTATATAATGTGACTTGTTGGGTCGCACTGCAACTTCCAGGATGAGATTTTTTTTTTCAGAATCCAGTGAATCTTTTTTTAATTTATTTATTTATTAAAGATTTCTGCCTCTTCCCCACCACCACCTCCCTCCCCCTCCCCCAATCAAGTCCCCCTCCCTCGTCAGCCCGAAGAGCTATCAGGGTTCCCTGCCCTATGGGAAGTCCAAGGACCATCCACCTCCATCCAGGTCTAGTAAGGTGAGCATCCAAACTGCCTAGGCTCCCACAAAGCCAGTACGTGCAGTAGGATCAAAAACCCATTGCCATTGTTCTTGAGTTCTCAGTAGTCCTCATTGTCCGTTATGTTCAGTGAGTCCGGTTTTATCCCATGCTTTTTCAGACCCAGGCCAGCTGGCCTTGGCAAGTTCCCGATAGATTTTTAATTCTTTCCTTTTTATTTATTTTTTATTTTCTCATTTTATTTTCTTCACTTTTTTTCTCTTGAATTTTGTTTTTTTCCGGGGGGGGGGTGCAGGGTACAGAGGTGGAGGGCAGATGAGAAAGGACAGGGAATGAATGAAATCAAGAAGATGTGAAAAACACTTAGAATAAATAAATCTCATTTTAAAAATAAAAGAACCACTGACTTAAGGTTACCACAGCAACTCCCAGTTTCTATGATTGTGATTTCAAGTCCAACAAAACATATAGTGCCTTTATTATGCTCCCTCTCAGATCTCAGAAGTGGACCACTCAGGTAATAAACTTGGTCCTTATTGTCCAGAGAATGGCCAGACCCACTGACCTGGTTACAGCTGGATCTTAGACCTTTCATTCTTCATACTAAAAATAGCCCCCAAAAGGTAGGTTGAGCTTACCGAACGAGAAATGAACACTGTGTAAGAAAAACAGTGGACATCTTGAAAGTATGGAACTTTCTTGCATGGTATTGTTAACTTTTTGAGGTCACAAAGCCCTCAGAGATTCAGCATAAGATTTTTACAGAAGAAACTAAGCAAAAGTCTGCAGAAAAGCATAAGGTTTTACATGCAATGCAATTGTGGGTGAGAAATGCATTTTCCTTCACATCAGCAGAATATAATGGGACTTTATATAGAGTTATGTTTCCTGCTTATTCTTGCTACAAGCATCAATTTGTATTTCTTGAACAAAGATTAAAATGAATCCAAATGCTTCCCCTAGGGGAAAAAGTTCTGCTCAAAGGTAAATCTCAACAAGATTTGAAGATGTTTGATTTGAATGAGCTGAACCTGTGAGACACTTTAAGATAGAATTTAAGCCATCTTTAATATTTAATCGGTGTTTCATTTTGGTAGCAGCTATTCATGAAAAGTGACTTCACGTGCAGTAACAGTGAGTCAAGACTCCCCTCTTTCACCTTGACAGACAGCTCCTATCGGAGAAAGCAAGAGCCGTCCAAGGCTCATGTTGAATTTACAGAATGCTGCTTCCTTTGTCCTCAAACACATGAGATCATCTTTGGCAACGACTGTAGCATTGATGCACTGATGTCAGCAGAAGAAAGATTAATAATCCATACTTTAATTTAACCTTCAAATGAGTTGTGCGGTTTCCAGAAGTCTGAAGAGTTGATAAGGCACACGGGAGCCTGGCACAGAGAAGTCAACGTTCCAGCAATGGACTACATATAGTTATCATCTTCATTACGGAGGCAATATGATACAAAACCATTCCATTGTGATGAGTATTGGGAAATAAGAGTAAGTAGCTATATATATATATATATATATATATATATTCACATTCATAAATAATCAATAAACTCTTCCCTGTTGGTTCTAAATGTTTCCTACTTCTCTACAAAAATAATTCTTAATTTGTTCCTATAGATCAATTGAAGGCTTCAAATTTTTCACATTATCTAGTCACAATGGTATATACCCAAGATCCCAGCACTCAGCAGGCTGAGGCAGGATGTTCACGAAGAAACTTATTTCCTTCACATGGGCAGAGTATAAAAGGATCTTATGAACAGTCTTAAGGCCAGTCAGTCTCAGAAGGAAAAAGTGTACCCCAATTCTTTTTTATGTTTAATGTTTTGTTTACTCCTTGAGGGTTTTGTAGAACATATTCTGATCATCATTCACCTTCCCAACCCTTTTCCCTGGTTCTTTTTAATGTCTGGGCTTTATATATGCATGTATGTACTTTATGATCATATATGTATGTTTTAAATATATGTTCTTTGAATATTAGCTCCATGAGAAAAGGACACTTGTTCCCTTCACTGCTGTCTCTCTCTTAGCCAAAGAGCTAAAGCTATGTTCATCCATCAGTTTTATAACAAAAAGGCTCATATTTTGTTCGCCATCTGGCTCTCTTTGCTGTCCTACTTAAGCAGTTCGGAACATGCCAGGAGCTAGTAAATAAGGAGAAGAGTGGTGGAAAGAGGCTGGGTCAGACCATGTGCCAGCAATAAGCTATGTTAGAATTTGGATCTGATTCTCTCCATGGTGGGAAATGATTAGCAGGTTTGGCTTGAGTAGAACAGGGCCTGATTTGTGACTTAAAAGTTTACTTTGCTGTTCTGGAAGAACCGGCCAGAAGGAGAAGGTGGGGAGAGGGAGGTTCATTAGAAAATCCGAGGGAGGGATAAGGATGATTTGTGCCTGACTGACAATAATGGAGGGGCAGCCAAACCAACAGGTGTGGCTGAGAAACCAATACAGCATTCAAAAAAACTGTCTAGAATGACTCCAATATGTTTGGCTTCAGAAAACAGATAATGCCGCTTTACAGAGCTGAGGGGTGGAAGAAGAGGGGCAGGTGGGAGGAGAGCTTGGAAGTCTGCCTTAGCCCTTCCATATCCATCTAGAGAAGCTTAGTGGACCTCAAGTGAAGACTCTGACTAGACAGGTGACTCTGGATGTCAGGTCAGCACTGGAGGCAGAAGGCCATCCCAAGACAGCCAGAATCATGCCCAGGGACTTCACCTATGCAGGATTCAACATATAAGCCTTTGGCTTTGCCAACACAGAAAATAATCAAAATCACAACAAAACTAGCAAACAAAAAACAGTAGGTTTATTCTGCACTTCCTCTGGGTGCAGAGCCCATGCTTTTTCTTGCAGTGAAAGGTTTCTCTGGCAAAGAAACTTTGGTTGGGCCTGAGTTTCAAAGGTTTCTCTGCACCTCCAAAACAATACAAGATACTACAGAGAAATCAGTACCTGCTCACACCGAACAAATTCTGATCTCCTGGGCAGTTTCGAAGATGTCCATAGGCTTTACGTTTTTGAAAAGCATAAATATTATATATCAACTTTTTAATTCCAAAGAGAACTCCCACAATATGAAAGAATAGGAGTGACAGCCCTGAGAGACCTTGGGGAGCTCATTTATTTATCTGATAAAGAACTGGGCCTAGGTTTCTCTTAGACCAGCTTCAACATACTGAGTTACAGGAAATCCAGAGTTGGCCTGTTGTGTGTGTATGCCTCCGCATTGCCCTGCAGCAAGTGTGTCTGCAGATGAGGTGTTGGGCAAACCAAAGCTTTGACCCCAACTTTTAAAATTAATGACCCCTTTCCTCATGAATATTACCTGCTGTATTTTTTGAAGTGTCAAGCAAGTCCCAGATTTGTTCTCAATCTATCTTTCTGGGGAGGGACGAATCTAAACTTATCAAATGATAATCTTGTTTTCTTCTCTTTGCTTTCATTTGAACATAAAATTCCATGTCCACAACCATAACATAATCATAACAGTATGTTATATTTTCTTTCATTTCTACCAGTGGGAAATTGTTATATTCCAAACCTAAAACAATCAACAGTCTATAGACATTATTAAATATTAAAATTGTTGTATATTAATGTATATGTCAATAAAATACTTTTTAAAAAAATTCTATGGTCACAGGCAGAGAAAACTAATTGGACTGGAAATGGGTTGTAAACTTCCTCAACTGTTCATGAGAACTCATGGTAAGAGAATGAGCTATACAGGCTGCTGGGGAACAACTGTCAGTATTCTTCCTAGCTGCAGACCTGTTTACTACTGATTGACCCACAAGATAGGCCCACTGGTGTAATAACAACGAGCCTGTCATAGGAGTAAACGACCAATTACTAACCGGGTCTGAGGCCCACTCCACAGGTAGAAACTTGTATCCGGTACTGTGACCCAGTCAGAAGACAGTGTTTGGGGAGTTCAGAGCCCCTACTAGGGAAACTGCTGCTCTTTTTTGCTAAATGGATTTGAAGTGTCCATCTAATTACCTTCTAACTATATTTGAGGCCATATAATAAAGTGTTGCTGTCAGCTTCAGTCAGAGAATCTTCTCTTCACAGTGGGCAATGGTGACTGAAGAAACAGCTGGGCAATGTGTGATAAGAGCAGGTGACTGTTGAACGCCCAGCCATTAATGGACATCTGTATCGCCTCCGCTAAGATTCGGGGAAATTAAAGAAAAGGTGTGGAAAATATGTAAGGGGCAGAGAAGAGGGTAATGATGTGGAAGACTGGCGTGGGTATGTGACGGAGCTGTGACACCCTTGAATTCACAGCAACTGTGATTACCTACATAAGAACTACACAAGATTGTACCCACCAACATCCTGCCATGGGGGGAAAGGAGCTCTTGAGGTCCCACACACTCCTGATGATTTCTACATAGTTCACAGTTACTAAGAGAGGGACATACACTTCAGCAGTGTAGCCACGGCTGAGATACCCATGCTCCGCAAACACCCCCTCACCTACCCTCCTGTAAGCAACCCTAATTAAACTCACTGAGAAAGGGAAGGAAGTCAACAAAAGTGAGATGGAAACATAAAAAGGATCACAGCAGGTTGGTGCGGGAGATTTGTCTGTATTCTGTCAATCATGTTTTAAATAAATGCTGATTGGCCAGGCAGGAAGTATAGGCAGGAAAACCAAACAGGAAGTAGAAATGATGCAATGAGAACAGGAGAATTCTGGGAAGGAGGAAGTTGATTCCTCCCACTCCTGCCCAGACCACAGAAGCAGCAGGATGTGATCTGCCCCACTGAAAAAGGTACTGAGCCACATGGCTAAAATAGATCAGAAAAATGGGTTAATCAAGATGTGAGAGTTAGCCAGTGAGAGGCTAGAGCTAATGGGCCAATCAGCTTATAATTTATGGAGACCTATGTGTGTTTTTCTTTGGAGCTAAACAGTTGTGGGGTACCAGGTAGGACAAAAACCCCAACAACAAGCAGGCCCCCATTCATGTTACAGCAGGTGACTATAATCAAAATGTATATATACATATATGAAAATGATATAGTGAAACTCATTATGTATGGTATATGCTATTGAAGAACTGAAAAGGCAAAAAAAAAAACCTCTGCAAGCAGTGTACAACAGTTTTCTGTGATACGTGACTTTAATGGCTTAAACTTCATTAACTTTCTTATTAAGGTGTGTAAAAAAAAGGTCTTACCTTTTTGACCAACTGAGCAATCTCTTCAAATCTATACACTAATGTCATAATAAAGTGTACAGTCCTCAAATCCACAGTAGCAAACTGTACCCCCAGAGCCCAGTATAAATTTTATCCTTCTAACAAATACATTTGAGGGGTATTATTTGCATATTGGGCACTTGGGATTTAGCAACAACTCAGAGAGAAAACCCTACATGAATGGACTCCCATTCTAAAGGGAGAAACAGACAAGCTAACCAACAAATATATAGCATGTTTTTATACAATGACACATGTTAAGAGAAAAATTATGTAAGCCAAGCAAATCACAATAAATTTGAGGTGTCCAAAGGACAGGTATATGATGTGGGATTCCCCTCTGTATGCTGTGATTACCATTAATGAATAAAGAAAACTGTCTTGGCCTGACAGGGTAGAATAGAGGTAGGTGGGGAAACCTAAACTGAATGCTGGGAGAAAGAAGGGCAGAGTTAAAGAGAAGCCATGGAGCCAACAGAGATAGATGCTGGGAACTTTAGCCAGTAAGCCACAGACATGTGGCAATACACAGGTTAATAAAAAATGGGTTAAATTAAAATGTAAAAGTTAGCCAATAAGAAGCTAGAGCTAATGGGCCAAACAGTGATTTAATTAATACAGTTTCTGTGTGATTATTTCGGGGCTAAGTGGCTTGGAACCAACAAGCAGCCTCCTCACTACAGGTGTATGTGGGGGTGAGGATTTTCAATGAAAGTGACATTGAGCCAAGATCCAGATGTAATGAGGACCAAGACATTCCATTCCCTAACAGGCACCATCAGTTTCTGCCTCCTGTTACATCTTTATTCCTTTGTTTGACAACCATTTCTCGAGAACTTGCCACACCCACATGTCCTTTCTGAGGCTCTCTGGTGTTTTAGTTTCTCCTGCTTCTCCCTGTTCCTATTAAGAGGTTATGAAAACAGGGACTGGGTCTTATTTATCTTTGTGTCTCCTTTGCTGCCCTGTGCACTGGGGAATAAAGTATTCAATGGAGAGAGAAATGGATGGGTGGTTGAAAACTCAAGTACATCCAGGAGTGAAAACTGTATTTTCTTTCCTTGCTGCCTCAAAAGTCAACATGCAAGCCGGGCGGTGGTGGCGCACGCCTTTAATCCCAGTACTCGGGAGGCAGAGGCAGGAGGATCTCTGGGAGTTCGAGGCCAGCCTGGTCTACAAGAGCTAGTTCTGGGACAGGCACCAAAGCTACAGAGAAACCCTGTCTCGAAACCGCCCCCCCCCCAAAAAAAAAGTCAACATGCGTCTCTCCAGAGAAAGCCAAGGCTATGCAGGCTCCTTGCAGAACACTTGGCATAGTAAATGAGGCTAGGCCCACTGGGAAATAAAGAACTAGAGTACGAGGAAATCTTTGATTAAAAATGTACTTCATTATTGAACAGTCTTTGCTAGACAGCAAGCATAAAAGCACAAGCAATTCAAAGAGCGTCCCAAAGGCAGGCTAATACAAACGGACTCTTGAAATCACACCTAACAAGTGACTCATTGATCCTGAGTACACAAAATGTCACACTTGTGTAAGACTCTGCTAGGGCGCCAGCTGTAAGCACACTGAAAAGGAGTGGCATACCCTATCCTACCCTACCCTCCAGTTTGAAAATAAGCCCATGTTTTCCCCCTTTCTTCATGCACGATTCTCTTTCTTAGTGCCTAGAGGGGAAAAGGGAGTCTTTTTTTAAATTGGAAGAAGGCATTGATAAATCTTTAGGCACCTCGTGTGGAACATGTATCCAGAGAAATAAAACCAAATTATTCACTGACTGATCAAAATTAGTTCTGAAATGGCATTATACCTTGAAGACACACCACCTCCATAATCATACGTGACATTAATGAATTTGCAATTGAATTTCACCAACATCCTTCATAGGAAACAAGTCAAATGCCTTCCCAGCGGTTTTCTGCCATTTAGAGTTTGGCGAATTACAGCAAGAATACTCTCATTTTCCCCAACCACACTTTTTGGGGCAATGGAGAGAATATTCCTTGTGTAAGCTTCTGTTTTTGTATTTTAAAGCTCAAGCATCCTTTCACCTGAGAAGCACAGAGGAGCTGGTTTCCTCGGCAACATAATTTGCTTCCAGTTCAATGGAACATCGAGTTCTTTATCGCAGGTTCCCCACTTCCCTTTGCAAAGCATGGTGAAATAAAAGTCTGTTTCTAAGGTGTTTTTGTTATGGTTAAATGAACTTTTTAAATATTGGTTTTAATGCTTTTAATTTTTTAAAGCTGTTGTGAATTCAGGGTTTTTTTTTTCCTGAAATACACAGGGCACAGCTCCTCTTCCTCTTATTCATGTACCCAACTTTCATTTCAATGGTGTGAATCAACTAGACTCTTCTGTAGACTTTCAACTGAAAGTGGGCATTTGGCTAAAAAGGAATAGACTTGGGAAAACACCTGCTTTTCTAATTCTGGTGACCTCCAGTCTGGAACTCTGTCAACAGGAATGCCCCTTTGAAACTGGTCACACTACAACTTCTAAATCTAAAGAACCCATATGTACCTACGTGAGCTGAGTGTACAGAAAAGGTAGAACCTTGAGCCATCGAAGCCATCCAGAAAGTGCCTGGTTCTGAGACAGATCTGTAGGTTCTACTTTAGGAGCAACATTTTAAAAGTCAGCTCTGTACTGATTCCCTGAATGTTTAGTTATCCAATTAGAAACCCTGTGGCTTTATTTGTCCATCAGGCTAAGAAAGCTCTGTCTGAGGAGATATCCTATGAAGTTTAGTCTGGTAGGCACGTTCAAAGTGCAACCTTCACAGTTAATCGATAGACGAAAAACTGATCAATAGCAAGATCCCAGGGAAGTAGAACACAGCCGTTGGGGACCAGCAGAGCTCAGAGTAGCATCTGAAAATAGAGCCCAGGAGAGCTATTTTTGAAAAGCAGCAGGAAGCCTCTCCATGCTTTATCCTCACAGTTTATTGTCTTACGCACCAGAGCCAACCTTGGGTCTGGAATACTTTAAAAGGCCGTGGACATCTTGCAAAAAGCATTATGACAATACGATGTCATACTTGAGAAATAATGGGGTTGGAGCATCTGTCCATGGAGTGTGAGTAGGAACGGCTGTCATCATAGAAATGCTTGTTATATTGGGGGCAATCACTTTCTGTTAGGACTGAGCCTTCACTGGATGTAAGCAGAAGCTAAGGAATCTGGACTGTGCAAAGGTCACTGTAGTGAAGGGCAAGCAGCTGGGTGTAGAGGTACACACTTTTAATCCCAGCATTCAGAACACTGCAACCAGAGGACTGTGAGTTGCAGGCCAGTCTGGGCTATAGAGCAAGATGTTAAGTCATACAAAGAAACAGCAACAAACCCAGCATGACATCTGGCTTAGTACAGTGGATAGATATAGGCATCTGAAAAGAAGGCAGGAGTGGTTTAGAATAGGGATGGGTAAGACCAAGGACATCACCAAATGTTCCTTATCCATTCATATTAAAGACTCTACAAGCATTTTACCAACTCTAGACACTGTAAGTTATATATGGTTTATTTTCTATGTTATGGAAGGTATGTTGAAGGATGATTTCCCAAAAGGTTTTAGCTTTTGAATATGCTACTGTGACCTTGCTTGTGGGGTAAAGGTCTCTGTAGATACAACGAAGCATGTTGAGGTAAGACCACCCTGGATTACCTAGATGGGCCCTAACCCTAATGACAACTGTCCTTCTAAGACACAGAGAATAGTAGAGAAGGCCATGGAATAAACAAGCCAAAGTTAGATTGGAATTTGCAGTCATAATCTGTTGACTGAGGTTTCTGTCCTATTCAGTCTTGCAGTCATTCAGTTCCAAAGAAACACACAGAGGTTTACATTAGTTATAAACTGATTGGCCCATTAGCTCAGGCTTCTTATTAACTCTTATAACTTATATTAGCCCATAATACTTGTCTGTGTTAGCCATGTGGCTTGGTACCTTTTATGGCGAGGCAGTCACATCTTGCTTGCTCTGTGTCCGGCTTCCTCTCTGTGTCTGGGTGACAACTGCAGACTGAAACTTCCCTCTTCCCAGAATTCTCATGGCCCCGCCTCTACTTCCTGCCTGGTCACCCCGTCCGGCCTATACTTCCTGCCTGGCTACTAGCCAATCAGCATTTTATTAAAAATAATGCAAGTGACAGGATAAAAGACCATTGTCCCATAGCAATAATCCATGAAGTAATTAGAGTCATTAGAAGATGCAAAGAAAGATTCTCCCTTAGAGTTCTTGATGTCAGATTCCATACTTATATGCAAACAAATTATTGTTTTTCTGAGCCGCCATGATTGTTTTATTTATGGCAGCCCTCAAAACCTAAATAAGTAGTTTATATTTTTCTTGTGGAGTTTGTGTGTATGTACGTGTGTACGTGTGTGTGTGTGTGTGTAAACACATGTGTGCATATGGAGTCCACAGTACAATCTTGGATATCATCCTCAGACATTCTGTCCATCTTCTTTTTGAGACAGGGTCTCTCATTGGAGTATGCCAGCTAGAGCAGACTGGTTGGCCAGAAAACCTCAAGGCTATGACTGCCCCTGCCTCCTCAGCAATGGGATTGCAAGCATACCCCCATACCCAGCTATTTCCACACACATTTCGGGAACTGGACTTTGGTCCTTGTGCTTGCCAAGCAAGTGTTCTTCTGAGTCATTCTCTCTCAGGCCCTCTTGTGGACTTTTAAAGTTAGCCTATGAAATAAAAATTTCATGTAGTCTAAATTACTTTGAGCATCCCTCCTATTACCCTACAAGCACTCACAAAAAAAATATCCATCAAGGCCCGCTGTGACTTTAGCACTTGAAATGGCTGCTTCTTGGTTGGGTGAGCATCAGCTGCAGAGGCTGGCTTGAGTTTTAGGAATATTACAGGATCCTATATTTCTAAGTACTAAATGTCAAACAGGGAGAGTCATTCACCCAGAAGGCCCTCTACAGCTCAGACTATTGTAGCATCAACACAACCAAACCTTCCTTCCACTCATGCTTCCTCCAGGTCAAATGACCACCAGAAAAAATAGGAAACTACACTTTCTTCATGCTAAGACTGTCCATTCATATCCCCCATCCCTATGTCATATTAACAAGGACTGACTTTGAACCTTTGTAAGTCAGATGTTCACATCACTAATGTTACCATTGTAAGCCAACCTAGTGCTTTATACTCTTGTAAGACTTTATAAGTTAAATGTATGCTTTTTCAAAAAAAAAAAAGAAAAGAAAATCTGGGGCCATGAAGGTGATAAATCACTTGCCATGCACATTTGAGGACCGTGTTCAGTTAGATTCCTAAGCCTCCACATAACAAATGGACATGTTAGCCTGCTGTAATCCCAGCCAACATGGGCTCCAGGGAGCAAGCTAGCTAGACTAGTTGAATTTGCCAGCTCTGTGTTTCACAAGAGACCATGACTCAGTAATGCTCACAGAGAGCAATGGGGGAAGATACTGGATCTCAACCACTTGCCTTCATATACACAATATATACATGTACCAACACACATGTGAACATGCATACACACATGAACATTACACATCCAAAAAAACCAAAAAAATAAAACCCACAAGCCTCTCCTCAAACCATCCTGATTTAGTAGATCTAGAAAAAGATTAAAACTTGTATTTCTCATGACAGGTAATTCTGAGGCCCAGGAAAGTCTGTGAACCACTGATTCACTACATGCCCTGCACCTGATGCCCACAGATTGCTCTTAGTATCTTCACAAAGTTTCTGATTAAGGGATTAATAATGAATGAGACCTTATGATTTCATTAAACATCAAAACTTACTAAACCCAAATCAGTTTTTAGTTAGCATGGAGAAGAAACTGGGAAGGAAAGATGGGGAAACAGCCCATCAGACCAAAGGGATGCCCCGTGGGGTGTCTCGCCACCTTAGGCACAGGATTGGTAACCAGTGAGTCAGTATGTTAAATACCCAACAATGTCTGAAACTCCAGTGCTGAGAGGAAAAGAGGCTACAGAATCGAAATCACGTGACTATATATACACAAAAAGAACTAACTAACTTGTTGTCAAACCCTAAGAATAAATCCTTTTGTAGAAACACATTCATACACTCATTTTATTTAAAAGGTATTTCATTTTTTTTTCCAAGACAGGGTCTCTTTGTAGCTTTGGAGCCTGTCCTGGAACTAGCTCTTATAGACCAGGCTGGCCTCGAACTCACAGAGATCTGCCTGCCTCTGCCTCTCCAGCACTGGGATTAAAGGAGTGTTCCACCACCACCCGGCTTAAAAGGTCTGTCTAAGAGTAAAGGGGTTATAGAGGAAAGCTACAATGGTAGTCAGCTCGTTGTCATGATTCCCCTCCCTCACCATCATCTCCACTCCCTGCATCCATGCTCTTCTGTGGCCTCTCTCCCACACTATGTCGGGGTTATCTGTATAAGCAACATAATATAAGAATAGCAATAACTGATATATCTACTGGGTAACCCCTTTTAAATAAGGTTCAGGGAACATTGTGGGGAAGAGAGTAGAACAATAAGAGACATAGGAAAGCATCTGCTGTGAAATAGTGCCTTCCGTGTATGACGGGGAAGATGCACCCATGAAATCTCAACGATAAGGCCTGAGTTATTTAGAATAGTTTCACTTTTATATTGGGGTCTTGACACGGATCTGTGGTGAGTAGAAACTAAAACTTTGCACACTGGTGCTTGAGACAGTGCTGTGCCAATCAGAGATGATTTACAAATAATTTGTTCCAGACCAAGAAAACTTTATACTAAGAAAACTTTAAAAAAAGAATCTTAAATCTTAACTCAATGAGAAATCCTTTATAGTCAATTACAAGTGGTACAGAACCCTGACAAAAATAACTGTGCACAGAAATTTGTTTTGCAGTCGCTGCTTGCCATTCTAGATCCTTCCCGTGTTTGACTACAGTCACAACTTCTTCCCTGAGGCACTTGGCTGACTTAAAATCACTACCAAAACAGGTTTTTATGGAAGTATCTTGCCACTTCACTAGTCTGAACAGTATTAGCTGTAGAACAGGGAAACTCAATTTGCACAGACAACACAAAATAAATCCACCCACAGTGTCACAGATTAGATGATAAAGATGCAACTGTCCTCAACCCTTCACTTCCAGGAAGACCAGATGTGGATAATCAGTCAGCCCATAGAGAAGGAGGACACAGAAGCCAGTCCCAAAGCCAGCTTATCTCACTCCTAACCGCATTTCACGGTCACAGGGCCACCCAGTGACGACCCTAGCAGCCACCTCTGAGAACAACTCCATACTATGTGGAGAGAACATGAATTGCGTAGGTCACATGAACTGTGGTTTGTTAACCTAGCCACAACACTCATTCACGAAAGGAGTCAATACTTGATAACAGCTTAATGTTCCCCCAAAAATACTATTCGCAGAAATCAAGACTTTAAGCTACAAGAGCTGGGTAGAATATCAGAAATCTGGGAAGAATGTCAAGGTTCCCAGGCATCTTTTTTGGAAGGAAAATGAATGCTAACAGGCCCTCGATATTAATTAGGCTATTGAAAGAACAAGAAAGAAAGGTGAGGGGCTTTTTTTTTCAAAGTGGGTGCACGTAAGATAAGTGTATGATACTCTGCCCTGACCCCAATATAACAGACACAATTAGATAGCATTGCAAGTTTTAGGCCATCTAAGAAAATGTACTCATGACCGTTCCTTCGAGTAAATTTTAATGATCTTTTTCTTTTAATAATTGCTATGTTTCTAGCCTCCCAGTGGTTCAAGTAAATTATGATTAGGAGCTACTTATTATAGTTACAAGATACAGGAACGACAAAGAGAAAAATTCATAAATACAAAAGTGGGCCAAAGCTTAGCCAACGTGCCTTTAGTAGCCTGATGAGAAGGATGTGATGTGTCGATGAGCATTTTCAAAGATATGACTTCCTTCACCTGATCTTGGCCCCAGAACTCTGGTGGTCAGAGCGTCAATGCTCAAAGGGCATATGGGTGTTTCTGAGAGCTCTCCTTTCTCTGAAATCATTACAGCTGGATGCTCATGATATGGCCACATGATGACCAACTAGCAAATGGGCCGTGAGAGACATACTCCAACCATGGAGCTCTGGATGGAGGCAGGCAGCCATTCGAGTGCTAATCCTGAGAAGTAAGTCGGTTTCACACACTTCCTTTCCAACCCTTAACTCTCTCCGACCAGAAAAAGGCAGTACTCACGGTGTTTCATAAAAGTGTATTCTAAGTATGAATGCGTTATTAACAAGCACATTCTGTGGTGTCACAGAAATGCCAAAACAGGTTCTACTCCCAACCTCCAAGGTACTGGGAAGGCTAGGTTTGCATTTCAAATGAGATTAGGCTACAGGAAGTTGAGGAAACAGCAAATCCTATTTTCTCAGTCCTTAATCAAGTTCCTATCCTCCCTACTGTGTGTTGAAACTGAGAACACCCAAACTTCCAGAGAAGTATGAGACCCAGGGAGATGATATTCAAGGAAAGTTGCTTTGGTACTCATCCGTTAGTACCAGGGAATGAGTGGAATCATGCTCAAGTGGTTCACAGGAGCAACATGGGGATTCCCATTCTGTGGTGAGCTTTCAGGAATATAACAAAAAGCAGGCTAACTTCTCCAATGAATTGTTGACCTGTGATGAAGTAGAAAGGGCTTCCTGATGTGGGATGCCCCTCTGTATGCTGTGAATGTTTTATTACCATTGGTTAATAAAGAAGCTGCTTAAAACTAGAATTCAACAGCAATACTAATTCCAGAAAGCTCACAAACACATGGAAATTAAACAATGCTCACCTGAATCATTAATGGGTCAATGGAGAAAGACTTCCTAAAATTCAATGAAAATAACCACACAGCATACCCAAATTTATGGGACACAATGAAAGCAGTGTTAAGACGAAAGTTCATAGCACTAAATGCCTACGTAAAGAAGCTGGAAAAATCCCACACTAGTGAATTAACAGAACATTTGAAAACTTTAGGACAAAAAGAAGCAAACCCACCCAAGAGAATTAGATAACAGGAAACAATCAAATTGAGAGCTGAAATCAACAAAATAGAAACAAAGAAAATAATACAAAGAATCAATGAGACAAATAAGTCAAGAAAAATCAATCAACAAAACAGACAAACCTTCATCCAAACTAACCAAAAGGCAGAGAGAGAATATCCAAATTAACAAAATCAGAAATGGAAAAAAACAGACACGGAGGAAATCCAGAGAATCATCAGGTCATATTTCAAAAACCTGTACTCCACAAAATTGGAAAACTTAAAGGAAATGGATAACTTTCTAGATAAATATCACTTATAAAATTAAATCGAGACCTTAAAAGCATTTTAAACAGACCTATAACTGCCAAAGAAATAGAAACAGCCATACAGCCATCAAAAGACCCCCAACCAAAAAAAAAAAAGCCCAGTACCAGATGGTTTCAGCTCAGAATTCTACAAGATTTTCAAAGAAGAACTAATACCAATACTCCTCAAATTGTTCCACACAATAGAAACAGAAGGAACATTGCCAAACTCTTTTTATGAGGCTACAATTATCCTGATACCCAAACCACAGAAAGACATTACTAAGAAAGAATCTTGCTCATGAACATTGATGCAAAAATACTGACAAATCTAAGAACACATCAGAACCATCATCCACCATGATCAAGTCAGCTTTATCCCAGAGATGCAGGGATGGTTCAACATATGAAAATCTGTCAATGTAATTCACCATATAAACAAGCTGAAAAATAAAAACCACATGATCACCTCATTAGATGCCAAAAAAGCTTTCAACAAAATATAACATCCCTTCATGATAAAGGTCTTGGAGAGAGCAGGAATACAAGGAACATACCTAAACATAATAAAGGCAATATACAGCAAGCCAATAGCCAATATCAAACTAAATGGAGAGAAACTCATAGTGATCCTACTGAAATCAGGAGCAAGGCAAGGTTGTCCACTCTGTCCATATCTATTTAATACAGTTCTTGAGGTCCTCGCTAGAGCAATAAGACACTAAAAGGAGATCAAGAGGATACAAATCAGAAAAAGAAGAAATCGAACTCTCACTATTTGCTGATGATGTGATAGTATACATAAGCAACCCCAAAAAATCTACCAAGAAACTTCTACAACTCACAAACACTTTCAGTAATGTAGCAGGATATAAGATTAACTCAGAAAAATCAGTAGCCCTCCTGTACACAGATGATAAATGGGCCGAGAAAGGAATCAGAGAAACTTGTATGACAAGAACTATAATCTTTGAAGAAAGAAATTGAATAAGACACCAGAAAGTGGATCTCCCATGCTCTTGGGTAGGTAGAATTAACATAGTAAAAATGGCAATCTTACCAAAAGCAATCTACACATTCAAAGAAATGCCCATCAAAATCCCAGCAAAATTCTCCACAGACCTCAAAAGAACAGTACTCAACTTCATATGGAAAAGCAAAAAACCCAGGATAGCCAAAACAATCTTGTACAACAAAAGAACCTTTGGAGGCATCACTATCCCTGACTTCAAACTCTATTACAGAGCTACAGTACTGAAAACAGCCTAATATGGCATAAAAACAGACAGGAGGACCAATGGAACCAAATCAAAGACCTGGATATTAATCCACACACCTTCGAACACCTGAGTTTTGACAAAGAAGCAAAAAAATATCAAATGGAAAAAAAAAGCATATTTAACAAGTGATGCTGGCATAACTGGATAGCAACATGTAGAAGAATGAAAATAGCTCCATATCTTTCACTATGCACAAAACTCAAGTCCAAATGGATTAAAGACCTCCACATAAAGCCAGCTACCCTAAACCTCATAGAAGAGAAAGTGGGAAGTACATTGAACACATTGGCTCAAGAGACCACTTCCTAAATATAACCCCCAACAGCACAGACACTGAGAGAAACAATTAATAAATGGGACCTCCTAAAACTGAAACGCTTCTATAAAGCAAAGGACACAGTCAACAAGACAAAATGGCAGCATACAGAATGGGAAAGATCTTCACCAACCCGACATCAGACAGAGGTCTGATCTCAAAATGTACAAAGAGCTCAAGAAATGTGTCATCAAAAAAATAATCCAATAAAAAATGGAGTACAGACCTAAATAGAGAACTCTCAACAGAGGAATCTTAAAATGCCTGAAAGACACTTAAGGAAATGCTCAACATCCTTAGTCATCAGAGAAATGCAAATCAAAACAACTCTGAGATTCTATCTTACACCTGTAAGAATGGCCAAGATCAAAAACACTAATGACAACTTATGCTGGAGAGGTTGTGGGGGAAAGGGAACACTCCTGCATTGCTGGTGGGAGTGCAAGCTAATACACCCTCTTTGGATGTCAGTGTGGCAATTTCTTAGAAAATTAGGAAACAACCTTCCTCAAGACCAAGTAATACCATTCTTGGGTATATATCCAAAGGATGCTCAATCATGCCACAAGGACATGTGCTCAACTATGTTTATAGCAGCTTTGTTTGTCATAGCCAGAACCTGGAAACAACCTAAATGCTCCTCAACCGAAGAATAGATAAGGGAAATTGGTACGTTTACACAATGGAGTACTACATAACAGAAAAAATAACAACATCTTGAATTTTGCAGGCAAATGGATGGAACTAGAAAACATTATTTTGAGTGAGGTAACCCAGACACAGAAAGACAAGTATCACATGTACTCATTCATAGGTGGTTTTTAAACATAAAACAAAGAAAACTAGCCTACAAATCACAATCCCAAAGAACCTAGACAATAATGAGGACCCTAAGAGAGACATACATAGATCTAATATATATGGGAAATAGAAAAAGACAAGATCTCCTGAGTAAATTGGGAGCATGGGGACCTTGGGAGAGGGTTGAAGGAGAAGGGAGAGGCAGGGAGGGGAGCAGAGGAAAGTGTGGAGCTCGATAAAATTCAATAGAAAGAAAGAAAGAAAGAAAGAAAGAAAGAAAGAAAGAAAGAAAGAAAGAAAGAAAGAAAGAAAGAAGACAGAGTCAGAGAGACACCATGTAACTGCCAAAGGAGACAGATGCCTGAAACCTTACCGGTAAACCATGAGCCTCATGGTAAAACACAAAATAATGGAAATGGGTTAATTTAAGATGTAAGAGTTAGCTAATAAGAAGCCTAAGCTAATAGGCTGAGCAGTGTTTTAATTAATATAATTTCTGTATGATTATTTTGGGTCTGAGCAGCCAGGCACGAACAAGCAGCATCAGCCTACAGCTTCCCAAAAGGATGCCTTAAGCGTATGACCTTGGAACACACAAACAGATTGTACCATGAACATGGGAGAGTCAACACAAAAAGATCTTCTAGACTGTGCCAAGGATAAAAAACATGACGCCTATTGAGACAATGGCAAGTAGTTGGTGGAACTGTCACATTGCAAAGCACTTTGTGTGTCCTGAGTATTTTCCTGAGCTTTCTACAGAGGATGGATGGCAACAGAAAAATGCCAGAAGAGGATGAAGCAACTGGAAAGTAAAGGTAGACTGAAATTATCTTGGCACCGTAGGTAACAAGAAGCCATTGAATGAATATAAGCAGATCAACAAGATGATGGTATCTCACTTTATGATGCTGTCTCTAGTGGCCGGGTGCTGACACTCTTCAAGAAAGGGAAGCAGCTACTATGTGGCTTAAACGGACTATACGGGGCTTAACCAAAGCATGAGGATGGTGGGGAAATCAAATCATTCAGAGATGGGACACATGTATGATGTGTGACCCGGGGTGGAGAAACATGAAGATAGTCAAGACTAGTCAAGGGCTCCGACTGCCACCAAGTTCTACACCAGTCACTCACTAGCTCTTTGAACCTGGGCAACTTACCTTCCCTTGGTAGTTTTCTCACCTAGAACTTGGAAGTACTAACAATGTAGGACAGGGGGCGGGAGAGGGGATAAATGAATTTACACCAGGGAAGTGCTCCAGACAGAGCCTTACTCAGACAAATGGTTCCATTTGTATTGCTACAGCAGCAGCAAGGTCTCCACGAGACCCCTCGGCCAGAAGATAAGAGCTGTATAGAACACTTCCAAAAACAAGTTTCACGAGCTCACGCACAAGGAAGAGACGTCTTTCTTACAACAAGGGCCTGACACAAGAGCAGAGGAAAAAGCTACACAGGTTGGGATGAATAAGTGAGAATGAGTTCAACTGAAGGAGCATGAAGGCAGCAGGTGAGGAAGATTTCACAGGTAAGTTCCAGGACAGGTGGGAAATCAAGGTCATGGCCACACCTAGGAATCAGGTCACCATCGGCAGAGCCTCCGGAAGGAGAGTCATTTCAGCCCAAGCATTGACACAGCTGCCTGGCACACATCTCACCTTCTTTTGATAACCTCTGATGTGTACATGTGTGTACACTTGCATGCATGCACAAACACACACATATACACACATGTACACACAAATTTCTTGAAGGAATTGTCTTCTTTGGAACTAAAGGCCAGAAGCCTTGATTTCTCCTGGACACAAGATGGGTACCAACTCCAAACCGGGCTAGACAGGCCCTTCTCCCCTTGAAGTCTGTCAGTAGTGGATGGTGGGAAGAGTGGATGAAGCTGCAATTAACTGACACCAGCACTAGTGCCCAGAGGAGCTGTGGAGCAATTCCTGCCTCAATACCTTCAGTACCACTCAGTCCCTGCCTTCTCTGCATGGTGAAATTCTACACAACTCCAGAAAACTCTTTGCATCTAAATTAACAGTAGCAAATCAGATATGGTGGTACACATCCTTAATCCCTGAAGTCAGGAGGCAGAGGCAGGTGGATCTCTATGAGCTCAGGGCTAACCTAATCTACATAGAGAATTCCAAGCCAACCAAAGCTAAATAGTGAGACCCTGTCTCAAAAGACAGACAGACAATGCTAATTACAAGCCACCAAGATCTCTACTGCCCTAGATTCAAACAATAATGAACTTGCCATTTGCATTCCGACTATAGGTGCCAACGAGAAAGCTGCAGAAACCTAAAGGCTGGCACTCACTGCCTGCCAACAGAAGTCACAGCCTATGGTCAGCTGGGGATATGATTCCAGAACCAGCTCTCTCTTTTTCATTGCAGACACTTGAAACCTAGTTGCATATCTTGTATTCAACAGAGTGTGTGGTCTGTGGTAATAGAAGTGGAAATGTGACCCAGATTTTGTACTTATGTCAATCATTTTAGTAATCCTTTTTCCTTTAGCTTTATAGACACCTAGAAAGAGCACTTCGGGGGAAAATGAGTTCTCCCTTCTGAACGCAGTTTCACCCTGGGGGGACTCACTAGCTGATTTTACTCATCAGCATCTTACCACTGATGTTAAGAATAAAAGAACCTTCTCAAACGAGCCCATCCATCCCTCTGCACTGAGCCCAGAAGCCCCTTTTGGATTTCATTCCCCTGGGATAAGGCTTCCACCCAGCAGGCCTTCCAGCACTGCTTACAGTAAAATTCATTGTCCAGTGGGATCTCTTGTTCACCAGCCTGGTCTCCTGACTCTTTCAAGTTCCCTGTAAGAGTGGTTGCAATGTTCCCAGTGTTACACCTGAAATAGACAAAGGCATTCTTCCCCTTACGGAAGCTTTGTGCCTTTCAAAATTTATTCGCTTCACGAGCCCATACTGAGCACCTTCCCGAGCCCATACTGAGCACCTTCCATGTGTTAGAAACAAATGTAGGCAGATTGCTACATCCCTGGGGGGGAGGTGAATGGTATTCATTTGGTATCCCATGCCTAGCAGAACACCTGGCGTGAAAAGAGACCCAGAAAGGGTTTTTATTGGCAAAAGAATGATTTGCCCCACTAGCAACTATGACAAAGGACCTTCTAGTGAACTAGCCTAAGAAAACAGACAGTGAGTGTGTAGAGTAGGCCCACAGAGTCAAAGTGCCTGGACCGGAAGCCCAGCTGTACCCTTCTGATGAGGTCATCTTAAATTAATGAGAGCATCTCAGAAGACCTCGGGCTTCCTCTGCAGAAAGGGATTAGTAACACCTGTTTCACAACATTATTAAAAGAATATTAAATGTAAAAATGCATAGAAATCATTTGTACAGCACTCAGTGCCCAGTATTTAATAAATGTGGCTTTAGCGTATAGAAATGCCATAATACCAAAGTCTGGTATGCAAAAACTTTAACTTATTTCTTATAATTGAATATATCTTCTAACTTTCAGTTCTATTCTGTCCAATATGAAAAATAAACCTCAGTTAGATATCAAATTGTCTACTTTGCTGTTCTTGCCTCCTCAGAATGTATTTCCTGTCCCATTCCCTGACAATAGGTGGTTCTTCCTTGAAAGGCTCCCTGGAGCTAGCTAGGTGTTGGCACTCTGTAAGCATAAAAGGCCACCCCACATCTTTCCAACACATCCTCCTGAACCAGTGAAAGACCCTTTCAGGTCTAGAATATCCAATCAAGGTGTTCGATCCTCCAATTGCAAGGAAACACAGGCGTTCTTAAAGTGTTAGCATATGAACTAGTCACACAGAGATCTTTGGATCTTCCCCCAGCTTTGGCCACTCCAAGCTGCTGATTCTACACACAACACCATGGTAACAACTAAGTTTCTTTCATGAGATCTGCTGCCTTCTTCAGCCTCATACATGATGCTATGCTTGGATCCTTTCCATTTCCATGGTCCTAGATGGAACAGGTGGAGAGAACGAGATCCCAGTTACTCCAGGTCTTGGCTTTAGAAGTCAGGGAACACAGAAGTGGGTGGGGACTTCTCAGGTTCTTTTCCTTGCTAGTCTCCTGTTTTCTGCTCTGTATCTACCCAGGAGACTAGAAGTGGGCATAGGGAATGACTGAGAAGAACCCCATATGCAGCTTGGGCACCCCTCATCTGGAAACCCCAAACCCAAAAGACTCTGAAATTCAAAGGACTTTCTCATTGAGGGTGCTTAATCAGTGGTATATTCAAATGTCCCCAGACTCAAGGATCCTGAAATTGGAACCATCTGGCCCTTAAGCATGATGTGGGCTATTCAACCTGTGCTGGGAACTGCTCTGACGAGCCACTCACTTCTATTTTCGTGGCATTCTTCTAGGCTGCTCTCAGAAGCAAGGCACTGGAGCATTTTCTTCTGACAGCTCCTCTGGGGGTAACCAGTAGATAGGGGTGGACAGGGAAAGGACAAAAATGACAACATCAATCATGTTGTCAGTGTCTGACATTGTTGGGGCAGATGGACACAGATACAGAGCAGAGCTTCAGACATCTTCTCTAGTGGAGAGGTACTTGGAAACGTCACTGGGCATCAAAGGCAGCCCCAAGACAGGTGGGGTCTGGACTTTCAAAAAAGCACAGCAGGCCTTAAGGAGGAGAGGAGACCTTCAGAAAGTGAAGCTTCCTGAGGCTAACACCAGTCCCCCATCCCAGTGTGCCTATGAGTTCAAGGATGTATCTGCCTTTGCCAGCCTCCCTGTCTAGTAGATCTTGGATGGTCCTCAGTGGTGTCTTGACTTGGGGAACAAATCAGCTCTGTGCTCTTTTGCCATTCACCAGCCCCCTCAATAACACATTCCAGGATTGAGAATTTATTTGCTATTATTTTTTTTCATCTACAGATGGCTTCATAAAAGCCATTCTCCTTATTTCCGAAAAAGTCCAAGTGGTAGCTAGATCGCTGCGTAAGATGCAAATTAGGTTATGCAGGTGGCGTGAAACAACAGCAGGCATCAAGAACCATGGATGAGGGGTGGAACCCATATCAACATCAAGTGCTGGCTGGTGAAGGCACAGCTTCCCTGCCTATTCTCCTGAAGACGGACTCCTGCCCAGTGCGGCTGTTAGCTCCCGCCTGTAAGCAGGGGAAGAGAACTCCAAACACAGCAAGCATTCTGAGACTCCTCTTCGCCTCCCTTTGTATCCATGCCCTAACGAGGAGGTAAGTAAACTTTTTCTACCAAGGGTCAACTAGTAAATATTTTCAGCTTTGCAAGCCATATGGTGTCTGCTGCTGCTACTCAGTTCTGCCAGTGCGCTCAGAAAGCAGCCACAGACGATACGTAAACGAATGGGCATGGCTGCATTCCAATAAAACTTTATTTATAGACACAGAATTTTATTTCCACATAATGCTCACGTGTCATGAAACAGCCTTCCTTCAGTTCTTTTTCAACAAGGTAAAAGTATAAAAGTTATTCTTTGCTCTAAAGTCAGACATGAAGCAGGCGAGGAACTGGGTTTGGCACAATTCATGATTTATTAACCTTTCCCTTTGGCCATCAGAGACTGGAAATACAAATCTCCGTTCTTGCAAACACCTGCATCCCAAGTAAGACAGAAGGGAAAGCTGTATTAATCTACCTCTTTTGTGTATGTGATATGGGATTGGAGCTGGAATTTACATAGTTCCTTGTAAATAATACAAATGTACAAGATGAATATCTAAATACCATAAAGCAACTCGTCCTGGACCAGTCATGTTCAGTCACCACAGACCACATACTACAATGGTTCTATAAGGTCGTATGGAGCTGAAAAGTTCCTATCCTCTAATGATGTAAAAAGCCATCCTAACAGCAAGAAGGAAGACATCATTGGGGCATTTGTGGAGAGGTTGGTGGATGCAAACCTACTTCTTGGACAGGTCTGTCAAACAATTGTAGGGAAGACACAAAATGATGATGTAACAAATGTCTGAGTCACTATGAATAAGGTGTTAAATTTGGAAGACCTAGCTGAGCGTCACAGAGCTAGACACTAGAGGATCCCACCGGGCCCAATGGCTGGAGATCTCAGAGATGTACAGGACAGAGGACAAAGAGCAATCTGAAGTAAGGACAAGGTATCTCAGGGCAGATAGGATAGTAGCCAGCTACATTGTCCCCATCTGCACTGCAAGATCAGAAATAAAGCTTCAGATTAGCCTATTCTTTTGAGAAGGAAAATTTTCCAAATTTGCTAATACCTAAGAAAATGAAGAAGAAAGGGGACTTATTTTAAAATGGTAAGATTAAATATTTTTTTACATTCAGTGCAAATAAATACCCAAAAATTTAAATGAAGTCAGTAGTAGCAGTGCTAAAGTAACAATGTAACACAGTGGCTGTTTAGAAGCAGTGGTAACAGTCAGAGGATACAGTAGGACAATGCCCGCTGACTGTGGTCCTCACAGCAGACTGAAGCTAGCATTCCTTGAGTACTTCTTATTTGTCAGACTTTGTTCCAAACATTTTACATAAAATTGTCGACTTAAGCTTTATAAACAATCCTACAGTAGAGGACTATATTCCCGTCTTAAGGATAAGAACATTTAGGCGCACACATCAAACCTGCAGGAACAAGAAAGGAATTTAATGAATACTGCTGATTGCATAAATGGGCACATTTGTGAACCCAAAATAAGAAGTGGCTCCCACACCTAAGTCAGGAAGGTGGGAGAATCCCACAGTTCCCAAAGGCTTGTGGGTATATTCAGAATCTGGAAAGCAGAGGGAACCTCCATCAGAGGAGGAACCTTAAAAATGTATAAGACAACAGAGGCTGAAAAGATAAAAGGTCCTGGGAGAGGGGAACACACTAGGTTGTCATCGACCTACTTTTCCTTGTCAGTTCTTCTCTCTTGGCACAGAGCTTCCCAGTGGGCTCGCACACTCTTCTCAAAGCTTTCAAGATGAGCTTTCTAGAACCAGTGTCCTTTCTGCCATCCTGGGCTACACTAGGCCAGCAACGGTGAAAGGAAGGCAGCCCATAGGGAAGGAATGTCATCGGGGACCTGGTCTGATGCCACCAGCCTGTTCCCAGCTACTCAGAAGGATGGGAGTGGGGGCAATTGTGAGTCTGAGGTCACCCTATGCTTCACAGTAAGCTTTAGGCTAGCCTAGACTACAAGGCAAGATGTCAAGAGGAAAAAAAATGAAAGAAAATAAAAGGAGGTATATCCAGTTGGAGCAATGATATGAAAGAGTACTGGACCCACAGCGCCTCCTAGACAAGCCACTGCCCCACCCCTACTCCCAGCATGCTATGGCCTATCTCCTGATTGATTCCATACCATGTTATCTGAATGTTTTTTTTCTTTACGTAAATGTCCTTTTAAAAAATACTTTAAGTTTTAAAAACATAGTGGTTTCCCCTTTATCCACAGAGATGATTTTATAGCCTCAATCAGGAAATGAACTGAACTGATTCCTCAGTGTCCCCAGAACCTGGGCTTCCTCTATGACAAGAGGAGCCTTGGACCTGAGAGCATCGTGCCACCTAGTGGCACACTCGCTCTTTCACGAACCTCCCTCCATCTGAGATGAGGGGACCCAGCCATCAGTTAAATTATTCCATCTCACAGCCTATGAATTTCAATAAATATACCATCTGTTCACCTTCTGTGTGGGAGTTCAATCATCTTGTTGGCAGCAGTATTATTCTGCAGCAATTACCTATGTCTTTATCACCCCTCATTCAGCTGCGCCAGCCTGCTCTGTGCAACCAGCACTTTCTATAGATAGGACAGTCTCTGAGGCTGGGACACAGGAAAAAATATCTACACTTCATCAAGAGGGGGCTGAGGGCAGGGGAATGAGGGAGAGAACCTTCAACCTTTGGAAAATTCGAGCCTTGCCTACGAGCCGGGTGGCAGAGCTGAGCAGACTTCAAGACTTGCTGGCAGGTTTGGGTTTGTCCAAAAAACAACGTTAGGAAAGGAGGAAAGCTGCCCAGAGGATGAGTCATATCTATGAGACGCAGGGTCAGGTGACATGGCTCCAGTACCAGCTCTGCCA
Organism: Chionomys nivalis; assembly: GCF_950005125.1. NCBI lineage: Eukaryota > Metazoa > Chordata > Mammalia > Rodentia > Cricetidae > Chionomys > Chionomys nivalis. The sequence goes on from NC_080095.1 coordinate 50,276,937, forward strand.
CTAGCCAGCTGTGTGACTCTGCCCTTGCATGGAGCCTCTCGGGCTTCAGTTTCCCTTTCTGGAAAAGTAAGAGGTTGGAACAGATGATGCCTAGACTCTCTTTTAGCTCTGGATTTACAAGACTCTAGTGGACAGAGGATGGCACCTGCGGCACAGCGCATGCTCAGGTGTAAAGCAAAATTGTGGAGCTTCACTGAATGGCTACGTAAAATGTCAGCTGATAACAGAAAATGTCACACCGCCAAACTAGCTTGTGTGCCTTTGAAATCCAGCTCATATTAATGGCAGTTCCTTGCATGGTATATAAAACATAGAAACAAAGGGCCAGGAACACTGGTTTCCTCAGCGTTATGCTTAGGAAATGGAGAGACTTGAGCTTAAAGTCTATGTTGTCAAAAAGTATGATATCAAAAGGCTTCTTGAAAAAGCAGAGTTTCAGAACCAGGTCTAGATCCAAAGGAAGAATGGAAAGTGCTTCAGAGGAATAACTCTGTGTGAGGGGATGTGGGGGATGTGGGGGGTGTGGAGGGGGTGGTGGTATGTTTGTGTGTATGGTGTGTGAGTGTGGTGTGGGCGTGCATGTGGGGAGGTTGGGGCATGTGGGAAGATATGGGGTGGTGGTGGTGGTGGTGTGTGTGTCTGTCTTGTATTCCCGGCTGGGCCGGGCCAGCTCCAACAGCTTGCTGTCTTGCTGTTTCACACATGTTCCCATGATCTGACTCCGGTCCTAACAGTGCCCTGCACTCCCTGAGTCATGTTTAAGCCCTTCCTGAGTACCGACCACCACCAAGGTTCCCAGCATCCTCTATAGCTGGATTAGGAGCAAGGGCCTGGGTTCTGGCTAAGGTGGTGCGCACAGGAATTCTGCATGCCACCTGAGAGTAAAGAGTCATTTTTTTTATCCTCTTTCCCTCCCATCCATGAACCCAGAAGTGAAGAGTTGAGAGCAGGACCAAAAGACCACATCAGAAATACGCCTCAAACCCTTGCCACTGAGAGAAGCATTGGGGAAGGTAGACTCACCTACACTAAGCTGTGGAAAATCAAGAGAGAAATGATTTTATGTTCTCTTGAGATTTGGAGTTACTGTTATAGCACTAGCAATCAGAAATCTGACCAATAGGCAAAACAATAGCACCTGTCTTGTACCCAATCCTTTCTCTTCTGAGTACAGCACCTAAACACCCTTCTCTAGCCAATTGTGTCTTCCCTAAACTTAAATATGCATGCTGACAAAAGAATACTATTCCCTGTCTTCAGCTTCTGGCCTGGCAGCGTATTTCAGCCCCGACTGGGCCATGTGAAGGGCAACTCTGGGTCCTTTGAATGAAACTATTGTGAAAGAGAAACTCTTTTTTTCCATGGAAAAGGCCAAGCTAGGCAGCAGGAAAGTCACCATGGTAGGGATCTACACTAGGACATGCTCAGTATGAAATAAAACATGGTGAGAAGTGAGGAGGGGGGCAGGTGGGCAGCTATCACGGAGCAGAAGCAGGGAGCACATGCAAGCTGGGAGACCAAGGATGGCCAGCAGAGCAGGTGACCAAGGAAGAAGAGTAAAGGCTGCGAAGTATGGAGAGTACAGGCAGGAAGTAGGAGTAGCAGGCAGGAAGTAGGAGTAGCAGGCAGGAAGTAGGAGTAGCAGGCAGGAAGTAGGAGTAGCAGGCAGGAAGTAGGAGTAGCAGGCAGAGGAGATAGAGGAGCAAAGCTGGAAGAGAAAAGGGGGGAAATGAAGAAAGAATGGGATCACAGAGAAATCACACGCAGCATGACAAGAGAGATGGACAGGGGAAAAGAATAGAGGGGGGCAAAGTTAGGACAGAGACAAAAAGGCCAAGACAAAGATGAGGGAGATGAAGAGAGGGAGAACAGACGATGGGACACGGGAGGTTGAGAAAGGGCAATAATGCAGAAAGACTGAAAAGGGGAAAGAAGGACGGGAAGGAGGGAGCCAGGCAAGTGAGACCCATGTCAGCATCCTCAGTTCCAGCCACACTGAGTCCGCCTTGCACCCAGACATCTCTGTTAGATGAGATGACAGGCACCTTTGCATTTATGCATTTGATTTGGGGCCCTGCCACAGTTACAGGCTCAGAAAGCTGCAGTTCAAATCATCCTGCAGGAGCCAAGCAGCGGCTCAAGCTCAGTCATGAGTCTCCATGATGTCCCATTCTCAATAGCAGTAGCAAGAAAGAGATGACAGGCTTGGATTTCCTCAGCTTTTCTACAAAAGATAAAAGAACTCTAAAGAATATATGGTAGAAACCTGCTAGCGTCAAAACACAAACACAGCTCCCTAGCACAAAGGCATGAACTGATCGCCTTCTGCCAAACTGAGCATCTTCAATGTTTGGAGCAATTATGAACCTTACCATTTTTGTTTTTCCAAACTCTCTTCATCCATGTTAATCTAGCCTGGGATCACATGCTGTGTGTTTTCTAGCTTGATTCTTCCCTCGCTCCCTCTCCCTTCCTCCCGCTCCCTAGTCTAAAACTTGTTCTGTCTTTATCCCCTGTTCATGTCTCTGTGCACAATCGTTTAGAATTCTGTAAGTGTCCCGAGTGTCAGTATGCCAGCCCCAAAGGGCTCTCGGCAACGCAGTGGCAGCCGCCGGGGCACATTAGCGGATCCCACAGGCCACCAGCCGAAGCCTACGCTGCTCAAAAGTGAGTCAACAGTCAGCTGAAGCTCATTGCTTTGAGTCTCCCTGTAGCCACATTTCCCAATAGCAGCAGCAAGAGACAATTGGCTTGAAACTGAATCAATGCTCAAATGCTCAAAAGTGGGAGCCTGGGGGAGAGGAGAGAGAGATGGATACTGAGATTGTGTTTATGCCTGTGAGCATGCGCGTGTACATACACGTCAAGTGTGGGAGCGGAAGGCAAATTAAAGGATCCAGTCTTCAGTCTCTCATCAGAGAATAAACCGTTCTGCCTTGTTCTAAGACCAGAATGAAAATAAAGTGATTCACAGAATTTTAAAAGGCAAAAAAAAAAAAAGAAAAAAAGAAAGAAAAAAGCAGTTAGACACAAGGGGAGGGGCAACTTCCCCTCCTTTCAGTGAAAGAGGCTGAACTGGAGTCTGCCCACCGGGGACTTGGGTTGATTTCCACAGTATATTTCATACCCATTCAACCCAGATGATATAGATGACATGGGGCGCAAAGTCTTTCAGGGAGTAGAACAAGCTGGGGGCTTGCTACTTTCTTCCCGCAGCAGCCAGCACGCCTCCACTCAGGAAGCCAGCCCTCCTCATTCACTCCAGCACCGCTGTTCCACACAGTCCCAGAAGCGTGCTTTCTTTCTCTTCCTCTTATGCATAATTTACTAACTTACACAATTCTTGTCGACAGTGGCCTCGGGTTTTCACATTTTAGTGAAACTCAAGATTCCATAAAAATCTGGATCTATATAAAAGGGCCTTGTAGACAAAGAGCTTGGGTTTTCTGTTTGTCTTTTCCCTCAAAAGAAACAAAAATTGGAATCATTCTAGAAGGTTAAGTTTGGGTGGGGTGTCTGTAGTGAGGACTAGCTTTAGGAACCTCCAGCTTCCTTTCTGCACCTCGAAACCATTCTACTGGCCCCAAAAGGCAAATGTAGCCCCTCCACTTTGGAAAAGACTATGGGCTTGGGTCCTTGTCCCTCTTGTCAACCTGTGATGTATGGTGGGCAGCCTGCGAGGGCCAAGCACCGTCTAGGGTATTCCTGTGGTCTGCCCACATCCACGGCTCTAGCAGCTGCCTCAGACGTCCTTTATCCCGCGTGGCCATTCTTCCTTAATTCTGCACACGTTAACTACATGCAACCCGGAGCCCCAGCCTCTCTCACCCTCTTTATTTCCACCAGAGGTGCCCAGTCTCGGGTCACTGAAACCAAAGGGGGTGTAAGGAGGGAGGCAAGCTGAGGCTTAAGCAAGGCTCCACCTCCTCCTCTTGGCTTTCTTCGCTTGAAGGCCACACTCATCCACTGGTGGCGTGTCTGAGTTGTACGTTCCAGGAGGCTGGCATAGACTGACTCTTTGGCCCAAAACCTTGGTGAGGCTCTTGAGTCCTCTGTCTGACTAGGTCTGCCCCTGGTGGAAGGTGAAAAGAGCAAAAGAGGTGGAGGCTTTAAGGCTGTGAGTGGTTGAGTATTTTTACCCTGTCCCAAGTGATTATTAAATACTAAACTCCGATATCCTAGAGGATTCAACCATGGTTTCAGTTAGTCTCCTGCAATCTCGCCAATAATAATAACAGCTCTGCAGAAAAGAAATCAGTCCTCACAAAAGCACTCTATGAGAAGCCATGCTCTTCATATGTTGTCTAGATTTACTTGTTTGTATTTAGCTGTGCATGTGCGTATGTTTGCGAGTATTCAGAGACTAAAGGAGGGTGTGGGGTCCCCTGGAGGTACAGGCAGTTGTGAGTCAGCCAACACAGGATCTGGGAACCAAACCTAAGTCCTCTGCAAAGACAGCAGATGGTCTTAACTACCGGGCATTTCTCTAGCCCCCCAGCCCATTTTATAGATAAAGAAATAGAAGCATTTTTAAATGAAGTTACTCACCCAAGAGCCTACAGCAAAGAGCTAGCTAGCCAAGTTCCTAAGCCACATGTCTGGTTAAAGAGCCCACGATCTTACTCTCCATGCCACTGCCCACTTAGAATTGTGTAATCACTTACACAATGGTAGACAGAAAAAGAAACTCCAATGACAATTTCTGTCGAAACAGCACCCAGGAGGAAAACAAGGTAGGTGTGACCCAGACAAAAATCAGTAGAGAGTATTTTGCCCAAATTTTTTACAAAAGAAATCATTTCGTTATGTTTATGGTCCTAAGGAAAAGAGGACAAATTGGCTTTCTTGCCTGTAGCCTTCTGGGTTTTAGTGGGCCCAAGAGAGAGAAATCTGCTGGAGACTTTTCAGTGTTATACAGAGCCAGCGATCACAAGTATTGATTTTTCTGCCCTACAAACAGTAGGAAGAGTGACTTCATCTCCCAGTCACCCTAACAGATCTTGACACAGAAGGAACGGAGCCTTTGCACTCCAGAAAAGCAATTATTTTCTGTGAAAAAAAATAATAATAAAAGCCCAGGCAATGTCTTGGACATAATGAAGCCACCTATTCATCCTGTCCTTTCTCCCCTGCTAGTTCTGGAAGCAGGACAATAGTCACACCATGTTGCTCTCAGATATAAAAACGGTGCATGGAATCAAAGAGACAAAGAACCTGTGGACCATGCCCTTCGACTGGTCAGGTTTTCCTGTAAGCAACTACTTAGGACATCAGCCAACAGAAGAGAGAAGCTACTTGTCTTTGTGTTTTAAGAAGCTGCTTAACCCTTGTGTTTAGATTCCCATCTTATTATCACTGACTGAAGTACAGAGTCATTTAGTAATGGCAGAAGGCATGGCTTCAGCTGAAATCTGTGTTTACGAAAGGAAGTGAGGCAATGATGAGGTGACAGGTTTGGGGAAAGGGGTGTTCAGGTGCACAGGTGTGCATGTGGGTATGCACACCATGGGACAACCTTGGGTATCACGCTCACCTGGACTGGTTTGCTTTTGTTTTGCTCTGCTTTTTCTTTAGGCAAGATTTCTCACTGGCCTTGAGATCACCAAGTAGGCTAGGCTAGCTGGCCAAGAAGCCTCAGGAATCTGCCTATCTCTGCTCAGCCAGCAGTGAAATTATAAGAATATGTCATTGCCCTGGTTTTGGTAGGGTTAATGGCAGGTTTTGTTTTGTTTTTAATGTGGGTGCTGGGGAGCCAAATTCAGTCCTCACCATGCAAACTGTGCTGTCTTCCCAGGCCTGAGGTTGACTTTGTAAACCATCTTTAACATTAGCAAAGGGAGTTTCAGGAGTTTTCCTTTTAATATTTTTACAAAACTTTATATTGATTAATTGCAAGGTAGATAGATCATCATCTCACCTAATTAGCTACGGTTATATACTTCCTTCTAATAGTTGTTCAGATCTGTCTGCTATTACTAGAAGACTTCAGGCTTCAGTCTGAAGAAAAGCTAAGGGTGACAGCCAGGCAGGGTTATGCATGTTTTTAGCATTCCTTAATCCCAGCAAAGGCAGCCAGGTCTCTGTCAGTTCAAGGCTACTTCAATCCACACAGCAAATTTCAGCCATGCCAGAGCTACACAATGAGGCCCTGTCTCAAAGAAGAAGGAGGAAAAAGGGAAGGGAAGGTGGAAGAGGAAGAAAAAGAGAAGAGGAGGAGGAGAGAAGAAAATATAATGGCAGAGAGAGAGAAAGGTACCTTGTGGGTCAGTGAGTATAAAAGGAATGGTTGTTTTGCAGATTTAGAAAAATAGTAGTCATTCAATAGTACAGCAATATGCTATACTGCTCAAACTTATGTTAGGTCTACTTCATATTTGGGGTATGCTATATGGGATAACATCTGTAATGGTTAATACTGAGTGTCAACTTGATAGGATCTAAAATCAACTAGGAAACAAAGCTCCTGGCATATCTACATAGCAGAGTTACTAGACTGGGTTATCTGAGGTGGGAAGCCCCACCCTAAATGCAGGTGGCACCATGACATGGCCTGGATCTGACACTGAGTACGGTAAGGAAGAGCTAAGAACCAGTTTCATTGCTCTCCGCTTCCTAACTGCTGATGCAATGAGAAGTGCTGCCCCAAGCTCTACCGCTTGGCTTCCTCACCATAATGGACCGTGCCCTCACACTGTGAGCTAAAGTAAGCCCTTTCCTTCTTGTGTTATTTTCCCCAGATATGTTGTCATATCACAGCAACAAGAAGAGTAACTAATACAGAGGTGTGGTGGTTTGTAAGAAAATGGTCCCCAAAGGGAGTGGCACTATTCTGAGGTATGGCCTTGTTGGAGTAGATGTGGCCTTATTGATGGAAATGTGTCACTGGGGGGGGTTGGGCTTTCAGGTCTCCTATGCTCAAGCTACACCAGTGAGACAGTTCATTTCCTGTTGCTGCAGATCAAGATAAATTAACACCCAGCTCCTTCTCTAGCACCATGTCTGCCTGCATGTCCCATGTACCACAATGAAGATAATGGACTAAACCTCTGAAACTGTAAGTCAGCCCCAATTAAATGTTTTCTTTTATAAGACTTGCTGTGGTCATGTTATCTCTTCATAGCAATAGAAACCCTAACTAAGACAAGAAGGTTATATGATTAAATTTTTATTTTAAAAAGAACCTACATGACTAATGTAACAGCCAACAGGAATAAAGTTATACTAGAGTTCAGAATCAAAAGAGTCCAGAAGTTGTTGCACTCATTCAATGAGGTGCCTTAGCAGCAGAGTGAAAATAGAGAGGGGGGCAAGTGGGTGGATTTGGAAAAGGTTGGTCCATGGTGAGATTAAGTACTAGTGACAGGACTGGATGAGGAAGAGGAAGGAGTGGGGTTATAGACTGTACAGTATATGCTGGAAGTGGGAACATTGATGGAGCATGGTTTGTAGAGTAAGATAAATTTGCAATAATAAACGATAGGAGAAGGAAGTGACGGATGCTCATCATTACCCATGAGACTCAACCATCGCTTATCTACTGGCTGCCAGGCTAGCTGTTAGAAACAGAACGATGAAAACACTGCAGCTTAAGTTTATATAGAAGGGAGGACATTAAACCAACGATCAAACAGATAAAAAACTGAAGGTCCTGAAAATGAGGCATTTAAAGGTTGGCCGGGTCCAATTTCATCAGATGATTCTAACGTATAGAAAGATATTTATTGGAGATGGTCACGTGACAGTGATCATCTTGACAAGAGTTGCTTCAATGGAATACTGAGAACAGAAGCCACATAAGATGGATTGAAAAGAAAACTATAAAGGGAAGAAGAGTGGACGGAAACTATAAAGCACTTGCTCAAAGTGTGTCACCGAGAACAACGAAGCAGCCAGAGGCAAGAAAGTGACACTAAGTCAAGGGAGAGTCTAATAAGATGGGTGACAACGGCAGTACTTGGATGTTTCTCAGAGGACGCCAGAGAAGAGGGGAGAATTTGAAGATGTTGACAAAGAACACTTTATATAAGCCACATCAACATGGCAAGAAAACATATTAAAAGGCAAAAAAAAAAATGATTCTTTGGGGAGGTTCTGATGGAGGACACGAGTTAAGTTGTTGTTCATTTTGAAAGGGATTTTTAAAGCAGAAGCATTAGGAAGGGGGGAATGAGGCATGGTATTTTAATGCTTTTGTTTAGATGTGATAACAGCTTACAAAAGAAACTGGAAGGTTTAGAAACTATTCAAAGGAAAAGTTTATGAAGGGGTTGCCTATAAGAACAATATGAAACCAATCGCACAAAAATGAAAAACTGGAAGACATGATTTTTAATAACATAGCATTCAAAATAAACAAAAAGTGCAATATCTAAAAAGTATTCAGTCCATTTGGCCTGGATACATAAAATGGTGACATTTCAGTGCAAGATATTAAACGAGAACTAATAAGCAGTAAGTATTCATGAATAAGATTTTATTATACAAGCCAGTTCCCCCTGAGTTCATCTTACCACCACTATAATGGGATATTGTAGAATGTGACACACTGATCCTAAAATGTATATGAAAGAGTAAAGGGCCAAGGAAAGTCAGTCACATACAGAGAAGAAGATGAAAGGAACGATCCTGTCTGTGTATCAGGCCTTTCTACCAAGCTACGTAATTAGTTAGAATGGAACTGGGAAAGGCTTGTGTTGGAATAGGAATTAAGACTATATAGTCCAAAAAGAGATTGCCGCGTGGAACTCAGTTGCACAAGGAGCACTAGTTGCTCATGACTGAGTCAGGCCAACAAATAGAAGCCATCACTGAACAGAGCTGCTAAAGGTGTGTGCTTGGTTATCTGTAGGGAGGCTGGAAGAGAACAAACAGAAACAGCCTTTGATGGGAAAACAGACATGCCGTCGACAGATAGAAGTGAGAAATAAATACAGATAAAAATATAGGAAGGTTATTAGAGTTGATGGAGGGTATTTAGCCTGCCTTACTACTTTTATTTTTGTAATAAATTTTGGGACTATATCATCAGTTGAGGCCAAAAAGCTGGGATGAGAGAAGATAGAATAATTGTTCTGACAAGCAAAGGAATAAATATAAATATACTGAGTCAGGGCAGCAAGATTGCTGGGGACTGGCTCTATGTCATGAATTTATATATGAATGAACACACATGGATTTTATATTTGTAACATTTAGCCTCTTAAGTACTTAGGAAGTGAATCTACACTAAAAAGGAAAAAAGTGAGGTGAAAATGTGAGAATTTAGCCGGGCGAAGTGGCACACGCCCTTAATCGCAGCACGTGGAATAGACGCAGGTGGATCTCTGTGAGTTTGAGGCCAGCCTGGTCTACAGAGGGAGTTCTAGGACAGTCAGGGCTACACAGAGAAACCCTGTCTCAAAAAAGCAAAACTAAGCCGGGCGATGGTGGCGCATGCCTTTAATCCCAGCACTCGGGAGGCAGAGGCAGGCGGATCTCTGTGAGTTCGAGACCAGCCCGGCCTACAAAGGCTAGTTCCAGGACAGGCTCCAAAGCCACAGAGAAACCCTGTCTCAAAAAAAAAAAAAAAAAACAAAAAACATCAAAAAAGCAAAACTAAAATGTGAGAACTTGGTGGATGAATCAGTCTGTGGGGTAACAGGACCACACAGGGCAAAGATGGGATGAGCTGGATTGGCTCTTTAAACCAAAGACACCACTACCTTGGTTGATAAAAGGTAAAGGTCAAAGGACCATTGTGTAGGGCCACAAAGTTGTAGACCACATAATGTTTGTTTGGCAGTGTGAGACAATGTCTTACTGTACAACCCTCGCCAGCCTAGAACTTGTTACCTAGAGCAGGCTGGCCTCAAACTCACAGAGATCCACCTGCCTCTGCCTCCCGAGTGCTGGGATCCAAGGTGCATGCCACCAAGTGCACCAAGGTGCACACCACGGTGTGCTGAGACTAATAAAATGGGAGAAACACGAGACAATGGTGAGAGAGCTTTGCAAAGCTCTCAGTATTGACAGGAGCACAAAATGAAGCCACGCAGGAGTGCATGGCACGTTACTGAAAGGGAAAGAAGCCTCATTTCTGGGCAGCTATAACCTCTCAGCCATGCACTTTATTAACTTGGAGGTCAAGTACAAGAGAGAAGAAGCAACTCTCTCTTTTTTGTTTTTTGATTAGAATAAAACAATACGAAAATTGCTCTGGCTGCTGGAGAGGCATCCTAAAAAACAAAGCTAGCTAGTCTCTTCCTCAAACACTCAAGAGTATCCGTGGAAACAGACTCACATGAAGAAACCAAAGGAAGAGCTAGAAACAAGGACTAGGAGTGTAGCTCAGTAGCATGCGTGTTTAGCATAAAGCAAGCCCCAAGTGCAATCCCCAGGCCTGTATAAACCAGGCACAGTGGTTGATACCTATAATTCCAGCACTCAGAGTATGGGGGCAGGAGAATCACAAGTTCAAGGTCATTTTCACATCCATAGTGAGTTCAGAGCCAGCTAGAGATGTGTGAGACTCTATCAGAGAGGGGGGGAGGGAGAGAGAAACAATGGTGGGGTATCCCATGATGACTAGGGAACTGCTAATAGCTTCAGGTGGTGGCACCGAGTGAGGTCTGGAGGCTCTGAGCCAGAATTCTAATCCTTGTAAGTAAGTAGTACATAGCACCTACGCTCGCTGCGCAGATACAGCCTCTAGATAAGCCCTCTAAATAGCTCCTGGATGCCACCCTGAGCACCTCCTGCCTGGTCATTCTGAGCCTTCCACTAAAGGACAGCTAAAATCTTTCTAGCGACTCTTGGACTCGTCCTCGTCTGCACACAAGGAAAGGAAGGTTACAAGTTTATGTGGGATTCCAGGCTGATATGAAGGGAAGCAAGGGGGTGGCAAAAAAAAAAAAAAAAAAAAAAAAAAAACGGACAATCAAATTGCTTTAAAGGGCCAGCTTTGTGCATGAAGCTAGTTGAAATTTCTTACTTCTCAGACAAAAGTCTCTGGACCAGGCAAGCCGCTGTGAGCGTTCCGAGTCTGTTGCAGGGGTGACTGTGTAGCCCCTGAGATTGATTTCACAGCAGGGACAACTGAAAATCAGACCCATTAGTCTTCAGTCACATCCGTGCCTCTGGAAAGCATGCAAATCTGGGTGCCCTTTCATCACGCAACAAGTCTGCATCTAAAAGTCCTTTAAAATGAGATTTCTGGACCAACTCTGATGTTCCCACAAAAGGACATTACATAACTGAGCAAAAATAAAGAGCCAAGAAATAACTGTCTCTGGCTTGTGGGTTTCTAAAAGAATAAAAAAGGCTGGGCATTGATCCCATCGCTATAATGAAATGCTTTAAAGGTGGTATAATCAATCACCTTCATTTCAAATGTAACAATAATCACCTTCTTTTGTCATGAAAAAAGTAGGACCTTCATTCCATTCCGCTAGCTCTGCATACTACAGCAGACTCACCGTAGTTGCCTATCTTCTCACTGAGGAACCACGAAGAGAATTGAGGGATGTCCATACCTTCCAGAACTTTGCTCAGGCCTGCTGTATCTATTATAGGATCCTTGTGTCTGGAACATTCTGCATCTATCATTCTGTCTACGGAGAGGCACCCAAAGATGGCCCTTCTTGATAGCCCCCTTCATCTGGTTATCTTCTAGATATTTCCACTCTGTTTCTGTCCAAACCACAAAGCCTCAATTCCCCTTCTGAGTACTCTTGTTGGGGAAACTGTGCTGAAGACATCTGAAGACCCCATTCCACCGCTGAACCACAAGCTGCGGACTTCACATGAGAAAGGGCAAGTACACACTCTCCAGAGGAATGAGGGTGCTCGCGAACTTCACACCAGATTGCCCCAAAACACTCCAGCAGAGGCTGGGTACTGAGAAAGTAGAACTGATATTTAAAGCTCTAATTACATGGACTTGTAAACCCTCAAGGAAGGGCCAAATTCCACTCATACTTAATGACTCAGTACTTATGCAGGGACCAGGAGAAAGTGGGGACAAGCACTGGGAGTGGTCTTCTCAAGGCTCCTAAATAGCTTGATATTCATAGCTAAGGTTATACACCACATTCCTTCCTTAGTACAAATATGGGGGTTCCTTGTGCTTCTGTCTCCCTCCTTAACTCCAGATCTAACTGTGGGACCCTGAGAGTCTGTGGATGACAACCTTCCCTCTGAGAGGAAATGAGGGTGATAGCTGTCAACCATCACACAGCATCTAGACAAGCTCGCATGGCCTCGTTGTCAAGGAAGGTCAATGGCCAGCTCCTGAAGATCAATTGTCACCTCCTCCCCCACTCCTGAGTTAATGCAGATGTTTTGTACTGGAATGGTTCTGTTCTGAATAATGCGTTCAGAGCAGTTCACTGCTGGGCAGAAAGAAGGGAGGAAGCCTAATCAGGGAAAGATCCCCTGCAAACCAGAAGCCCAGGAGAAAAGAGGGCTCACTTCAGCTCTGTTTGCATGACCCACTGGTGAACTCCAACAGCCAATGACCTGGTTTCTCTTTTGCAGAAGCATATGGCATTGCCGTTCCTAAGCAACAGGCAGGTGCCTTCATTCCCCATCGTGGCTCTGACTGGAATCACTCAGCTTGCTGTTTTTTTCATAGCTCAACCCGTTTCCTAACGACCTGCAGAGTGGAGCCTGAAATGGACTGCCTCCTTCTTCACACACAACCAATGATTTTCTGAAGTCCAGTCCCTCTTGCACAAGGAAAAGAACATAGTTTAGAGCGACACCCGTCAGCCAGAAGTAACCAGTGGTGACATCGTTTTTAACCCAGCAGTTATCAAACGAATGGAGTCGTTCCAAAGAGCCACAGCTGTGCCTCGGTGTTCTCTCGGTTCAGACACGACCTCGCACATACTGAGTTTGTTTTCAGCTTTGTGTCTCCTGCACAACGAGGCAGGGATGTCTCAGTACCCCATCAGAACAAAAGTCAAGGTGCATATTCCATAGCCAAGTCACTTGGCAGGCTGCAAACAGCTGGCTTGACTGCGTAGTCAGTAAACATGGTCCGCATTTCCAAAGTGATTGCTGTGAGCTGCCTGTTTCTGAGTGCATGCGAGGAAGCTTTGCAAGCAAGCTTAAAGGAAGCCCCAAAGACATGTTAGTTCTCACGATTGACACACACAATGGCATGTTCACATGTATGTGCAGGTGCGTGGGGATGCCCATGATGGGTGTGGAAGCCAGAGATCAACTTCGATGTGTCTCAGGAGCCGCCCCCTTTGCCCCTCCCTGACTCCCTCCTGTCAGGGTCTCTCGTGGGACCTGAGGCTGGTTCTCCAATTAAGCTAGTGGAGTCCCAGGATTCTATTCGTCTCTGCATCGCTGGGATTACACCCTGCTTTTATGTGAGCGGTGGGGGTTGAACTCGGGCCCTCATGCTTGCACTAAGCTATCCCAGCCCCAAGGCGCACTTTTAATATAAAAGAAAGAACTAGGCAGGATGAATTCTCTTTTCCCATTATCAACCCCCACAAAATTAGAAAGGTGTCCCATGAAATAAACACCCCAAGGAAAGTAAACACATGCTCACGTGCATGCCTATGCACACAGAAAGAGACAATTCCATCAAATATCATTTTACCCATCTGCTTCTGAAATCTCTTCCTCCTTCTGAGAAACTCCCCCACCTTAAAGGGGCCTACCCACCACAGTGAGTGTAAAAATGTCAGGTTTACCTTCCCAGCCAGTCAGAGCCTGGAGATCTAGGCACCTAAATAGAGGGGCTTACCCAAGAATACAGGGCTCACCCAGCATTCCTTTGCGGAAGCAAAGACAGTGCCAGGCTGATGCAGGCATATGCTGCCTGTTCTGCTAGAACCGCCAGCTCACTCCTGCTTAATCCAGAAAGCCCCATTCTTCTCTCCAAACCCCACCCTCCCAGAAAATCTCCAGGAAAGAAAAGACACCAAAAAAGCCCCCAATTCCACATTCTTGGCAACTATGACAGCTCCTTCCCTGAGGTGGTCAGGAGCCCAAGCACCTGCCTAAAGCGTTAAGCTTTTGGCCATCCTTGGGTACAAACCCAGCTTGTGGTAGGCACATCATCACCCCTCACCTACAGGCTATAAAAGCTCCCGCTTTAGTTCGGGACGTATGACTTCTGCCTCCATCTCAGATTGGAGGACTCACCCAACAGTGGCTTTGCTCAAATAAACCTGTTCTCTTTTACTCTTTCAATTTGACTTGATCTTGCTTATCGTATTGGCAGAGAAACCTTTATTGAGATACAGAAAACCTATTATCTTGGTGCCAAAACCTGGGATTGAACGTTTCTGGAGAAGAACCCATCTTTGTTTTGAAGGACCATTGTATTAGATGTCCTTCCCAAAGGCTACTCCCACTGCTCAACCCCAGGCCATCTAGGGGGAGGCTTCACTCTGGTCTTCAGTCTCCAGCACAGGTTTGGAAATGGGCAATGCCAGGTGTAAACCTGATCCTCAGTCACCCCTGGGGTGTCTGCTGCAAAATATATCCAAATTGGGGGCTGACACCATATGTCCAAAACACTTGATTTCCTTTTGCTCTGTGCCCCGGCCTCAGTACCCTCTTGATAACCAGTTCCACCAAAGGGGACTCTTGACTTTAACATCCTCCGTGATCTAGAGAATTCCTACCAGTGTACAGACAAGTGGTCTGAACTCCCTTACATCCAGGGTTGTTGGGTTCTGTGCTCCCATCGTCTCTGTAGTCAGTGCTCAATGATCCAGGTCTTGCTGGCTAGAGTTGCAGCACCTGCAGACCCCCATTTATCTGGGGACTTGAACCCTAAGCACTGACAGAGTCACTTGAGTCATTGGCATCCCCGCCCCTTCCCCAAGCCCTGCCTACCTCTCCCCCTCCTGCACCACCATGTGCTCCACTTAGCGCCAACCTTCTTCCTTTCACCCACCCCTTTCCCTTCTCCCCCTTCCCAGATAAAGGTCAAGTGCCAACCTCCTGCTTCTTCCCCACCTTCCCTCTCCTTCCTTCTACTGTCCTCCTTCTTCTCTATCCCCTCCCCTTTCTACAATGCCACAGCCTTCACACTGGTCCCCATCTACACACTGGTCCCCATCTACACACTGGTCCCCATCCACACACTGGCCTACTGCCCCTGAATCCTCCCCAGGGGCTTCTCATACCTAGTCTCAGCAGACCCCTGCCCTCCTCTGTCCCCTCCAAGAGGTGGCCAGAACTGAGGGAATTGTTCAAGTCAGCATCCCTTTCTCTCTTCACGGCCTCTCACAGATTAAAAAGTGGATGGGCTCCTTTTCTGCTAATTCTTCTGTCTACATAAAGGAGTTTCGTTACCTATGACCTGACTTGGCATGACCTTTATGTCATGCAGGCCTCCACTCTCACTCCCAAGGAGTGAGCAGCAGCTAGACAGTATATGCAGACCAGACCCACCTAGAAGACAATATGATCTCTGTGGGTGGCATGGCCGTGCTGGCTATGGAACACAGCTGAGGCTATCAGCCAGATCAAAGTACCACCAGAAGAGGGACCTCATAGTCCGATGCCTCCTCCAGGGTATGGAGATGGTCTCAAACAAAGTTCTTAATTTTGACAGGTTCCACAAGATTACACGGTGAGCTAACAAAAATCCAGCCATTTTTCTAAATCAATTACAGGCAACCATGTCCGCCTTGGTCCAGCCTCCCCAGCAGGAGCCACTGTCCTGGCCACCCATTTCATCTCTCGGTCAGCACCAGATATTAGAAACTAAAAAGCTGAGGATGGTCCCCAAAGGCCATGCGGGAATTGGTGAAAATGCCTTTTAAATGTTTTTAACACCTGAGGGGAGTCTGGTGAGTCTGCCCAGCAGGCTCGGCTGCAATAGAAGGCTATGCTCCAAGCTCATGCCTTGGCAGCTGCCCTGAGGCCATCAGCACTCCAACAGAGGGGACAGAGGATGTCTGCAAGGTTCCATCCCGCTGGGACCCAGCCAAAGTCGACTCCACCAGAAGTCTGCTTCAAATGCAACCGGCAAAGTAGCTGATCTTGAAGCTGGCCGACCCTCTGCCACCAAGGCCAGACCCTGTTTGCCAGCATCCTGGCCACTAGAAGTCAGAATGCTCCCATGAGGGCTCATCGTCTATGCTATGCCACAGAGGTCCAGCTCCACCAGTACAGGCATCTGAGACTCTTCCAGCCTTCAAGTTCCTCAGTCTGGTGGGAAACCGACAGAACCCAGACTCAGAGACTCCCATTAACTTTGCCTAGGACATTGCTCCAGGTAGTGGGTAAATCCACCACCTTCCTTTTCTGTCTTGACCTCTCACCTGGGTCCCACAATTCCCTCAACGATTTGTGCCTTGGAGTGAATAGGACCCCTCCTTTCTGCCTACAACCCTGCCACTTCCCTGCACTCTTGCGGAGGGTTCTTCTCACAGTTCTTTCTCTTCCTGCCATTTGCCTGGCCATGATATCCCCAGCTGCTTTGGGGCCACACCCACCTTGGCCCCCACACTCTCTTCTGACTCCCATCTTCTTCCCCAATTGCCTCACAGGACCCTACCCCAGACTACACCTCCCCAAGCCCCACCCCCCACTCTCCACTCCCGCCCCCACCCCCACTCGGTGCCCAATCCAGGCAACCCCAAGAATGGGATATCTCCACCCTGTGGTTGCCACTCACCACCAGCCAGTCCTAGTTGGCCTTAAGAACCCTCCTCCTTCCCTTCCAGACCTCAGTTTCCTATTTCTGAAATCTACTGCCAAGGCCTCAAACCCATTATTACCTGCCTCTTACCTCAGAGACAGATAGTCGCTATGGACTTGCCTTGCGACACTCGCATTCTCCCTGTGCATAAGCCCTCTGGTGCTTACCACTTCATCCAGGACCTCGGCCTCACTAAAGAGGCGGCTATTCTAACCCACCCAGGGTCACCAACCCTCACAACCTTCTCTCAAATTCTTCCTACAACTTCCCACTTTGCCGTCCTGGACCTAAAAGATGCCTTTTTTTTTTACTCTCCCTTTACTCCCTGATTCACGTTTTCTCTTTGTCTTCACCTGGGCGGACCCTGATAAACAGTTGGCCGGAGAGATCACATGAACTGTTCTCCCTCGGGGTTTTTGGGAGAGCCCCCATTTCCTTGGCCAAGCCTTGGCCTGGGGTCTTTCCACCTTTGACTCCAGTCCTAGCACGCTTCTCCGGTATGTAGATGACCTCCTACTCTGTAGTCCCTCCCAGTGCACCAACTGTTTGCTCCTAAACTGTCTCGGCTCCCTGTGACACCCCATCGAAGACTCGGCTATGCTCTCGGCTATGTGAGACCACAGCAAACCAGAATCTCTTATTTTGGGACCTGATGAGATTCTTCCTTTGCCATCGTGGCCCAAGTCCTTGTACCAGGCAGAGAGATTTCCCCCACCCCAACATGGCCCCTGACCTATTGGGCCACTATCTGCCATTTCTCTTCACTGCAGGATGCCCTCCTAATGGTTCCCACCCTAGTCCTCCCAGACTCCACCCACCTCTACAACCTCATTGCGGATGAAAAGGTGGGAGTGGCCACTGGAATTCTAGTCCAACCAGTTGGGCCTTCAAATCAGGTTTTTCTGTCCCAACAACTAGACCCTACCATGTGTGGATGGCAGCCATGTTTGAGAGCCCTTGCAGCAGCGGCAGCAGCAGCCAAACTCACCCAGGAGGCCCTTGAGTTCGCCCTGTTTCAGCCAATCACTGTATACTCCACTCACTGCCTCTCGGACCTTCTTCTGAGTCATTCCTCTCTTTCCCTCCTTGGGCCCTCATGGGTCCAGGTCTCTCATTTACTGTTTCTAGAAAATTCCCAAATTACCTTGGCCTCCAGCCCTCCCTAAACCCTGCAACCTTCTGCCCTGTCCCTTTCTCCTCTGACACCCCCTCCCACTCCTGCCCAGAGGTTGTGGAGGCCTTATGCTCACACCACCCTGGTCTCCTAGACCAACCCCTTACAAACCTCCAGTTCACCCTCTTTGTTGATGGAAGCTCTCTTATAGATCAGGAAACCACCAGGCGGCTTATGTAGTAGTCACTTGCACTAAAACGGTTGAAGCAGCCCGCCTGCCGACGGGGACCTCTCCACAAAAGGCCAAATTAATTGCCTTGACTAGAGAGCTTGAAACAGCTAAGGGTCAACAGGCTAACATCTACACAGACTCTCAATACACCTTTTTAATAGTCCATACCCATCATGTCCTTTAGAAGGAAAGGGGCTTCCTCACTACCAAGGGCACTCACATTGTCAATGGACCCCCTAAAGCCAAGCTCTTGGAGGCCCTCCAGCTCCCTGCAGAGGTACCCATAATCCACTGCCTTAGACACCAGTCCTCCAGGGACCCAGTAGCCTTAGGCAATGCCAGGACTAACTCTGTAGCCCAGGGACTGGCCTCCAGCTCCACTGGATCTACAGGACATATTTTGTTCTTGACTTCCTCCTATCAGTCCTGTTATCAACCAGAGGAGAGAGATGAACTCCTCAGTAAAGGGGCCACACAGACAAAAGACAGATAGGTTTATTTAAAAACTACCTCATCCTCCCCCAGGATCGGGCACTGTCCTTCATCTCAGTCATACCAAGCCTTATATGTAGGCTGCAAGGCTTTGCTCCACTTTCTAGAAACCCTCTTTGATCCCTCCCATCTTCGAACCTATATTTTCAGGTTCCTTCCTCCTGCCAGATGTGTGCCAAGGCCAACCCGGGGGGTCCCTCCAGATATGCCAGCCCCTGCACAAGCTCCGAGGATGTCACCTGGGCAAAAACTGGCAGGTTGACTTCGCCCACATGCCCACTTCTCCTAACTCTTGTTGACACCTTTACAGAATGGGGAGAGGCGCTCCCCACCTGCAGGGATGTTGAAGGAGCTGCGGGCTGCATTCCTGCCACCCAGCTCCCGCCGCCTTAAATAACAACACACAAACTGTATTCTTTTAAACACTGCTTGGCCCATTAGCTCTAGCCCTTACTGGCTAATTCTCATATCTCGATCAACCCATTTCTAATAATCTGTGTAGCACCAGTCTTACCAGGAAAGATTCAGCATGTCTGACCTGGCAGTTTGCTTCACTGCGTCTGCCCTGGAGAGCAGCAGCATGGCCTCTGTCTGAGGAGTCTTACCTCACTTCCTCTTCCTCCCAGCATTCTGTTCTGTTACTCCACCCACCTATGTTCTAACCTATCAGGGCCAAGCAGTTTCTTTATTAATTAACCAATAACCTTTCTCCATCACAGGGAAACAGCAGACGTGGTGGTTCAGGTTCTCCTTGAGCACATCCCTCTGTTCAGCACGCCACAGACCATCCAAACACACAACAGTCCAGCTTTCACGTCCAGGGTCATGGAGCTTGAGTCTGAAACCCTCTCAACATCTGGAAACTCCACATCCTTTACTGCCCACAATCCTCAAGAAAGGTTGAGAAGGCCAGTGGACTCATCAAAAAAATAACACACCAAGATCTCTGTTGAACTCAGGTTGTCTTGACCCTCCCTCCCCACCATGGCCCTTACCCATCTCTGGGCCACCCCCACTCTCCTACAGGCCTCCATCCTTTTGATCTCCTTTATGGAAAGCAGTTCCTCCTCAACCACTGCTTCCCAGCAGAGACCCCTCCATGTCTGGGTACCTACCCTACCTCTCCCTCATACAGTCCTTTCTCTGTTCACATGCTGACGGCTATCTCCCTCCCCCAATGCCAAGGAACCCAACTGCTCCTGAGTCATCCCCACTCTCCCTGGGGGACTGGGTACTCCTCAAGCAGTTATCACTAAGTCTCTAGAACTGTGGTGGACAGGACCCTACACTGTGATCCTCACCACCCCTTCAGCTACCAAGCTCCTGGGACATCACTGCTGCTACCACCTCTCCAGGCTCAAGCAGGCACCTACCAGGATGAATGGTCTGTCCAGCAACTGGGACCCTCCACCCTCTGGTTTACAGAATGTCCCAGTGAGGGACCATGATGATCAAGCCTATATGCTCTTGTGTCTTGCTCATTCATCTTCGCCTCTTTTGTCTTTTGGGCTATATTTTCCCCCTTAAAATGTCCAGGCCTTTTCACCAGAAACCACAGCCTTTGCTTTGTCACCAAGATGTAAGTCTGTTCCAGTTGTTTTCCAGACACCTGCATGCTCCTGGGGAAAGAGTGCTGCTACTGGGTCAAAGATCTAGCCTGCTGGAAACTAACATCATTCCACAAGCTAATGCCATTCCACATATTATCTAAAGGATTTTGCCAATACAACCAGGGCACATCCTTGTTCCATTCTTTCTGGCAATCTCCACTCTCCCATTGCTAACCCCATTCACAGCGCTGGTGATAATAATCTATCTTTTTCCTCTAGCAACTTGCCTTCCCTGCTTCCTCCAGGAACAGATTCATGAGGTCTCCAGGGTGGCAGTTAACCAAATGCTTCTTCACCCAATCCTCCCACTGAGCACGAGCCCCCCGGCTCCCAATTCCTCTGCCAACAGGAAGATTTGAATCAGCACCCATTTACCCAAAAAGGTGGGCATGTTCAGTTAGAAACTCCAGCTCACTCCTTCTTGATCCGAAAAGCCCCATTCCTCTTTACAAACCCCGCCCTCTCAGAGAATCTCCAAGAAAGAAAAGGTGCCAAAAGCCCAGTTCTGCATTCTTGGTGGCTGCAGCAGCTCCTTCCCTGGAGCTGCCAGCAGCCCAAGACCCTGCCTAAAGCACTCAGATTTGACCATACTTGGGCACAAACCCAGCTTGTGGTGGACATGTCATCACCCCTAACCTACAGGCTATATAAGCTCCCTGCTTTATTTCGGGCACATGATTTTGCCTGCCTGGATCTCTGGGGCTAGAGAACTCACCCAGGAGCTGCTTTGCTCAAATAAGCCTGTCCTTTTACTTTTTCAATTCAGCTTGGTCTGGCTTACTGCGTCAGCAGAGAAACCTGCTATTGTGGTACAGAAAACCTATTACTGTTTAATACCAACAGTGCAAGGAAGTAAAATGAAGCTTCTAAGACTCGGCAGCAATAAGAGTGCCTACAAGCTGCGCCCTCCCCCCCCACCCCCCTGCTTCACAGCTTCAAAGACAAGTTACACCAGCCAGGGTAGTACCAGCCAGGGAGAAAGCTGCAGCCTCAGGCCCCAACCTTGGCTTCAGAGATGCTATCCAGCCCTCCATGGAGACTTGCAACCAGGCAACAAACTTTTAATGTGTGCGTGTGCATGTGTGTGTGTATGTGTACCAAAGGAAACCAGATGAAGGCAGCAGATGCCCTGGAGCTGCAGTTACAGGCATTCGTGAATTACCAGACATGGGTGCTGAGAATCCAACCCTGATTCTCTGCCAAGGCAGCCAGTGCTCCACACAGTTGAGCCATCTCTCTCCAGGCCCCAGGCAACATCCTTTCAAACAACCCACTTGCACCTTCTCCTAACCAGTGGACTGTCAGGTTTTGTTTGTAGCAATAAAACCCAAGGCTGGTTAAGGGTTTGGAGCCATCAGTGAAGAGCTCAGCAGTGAAGAGCACCGGCTGCCCTTCCAGAGGGTATAGGTTCAATTCCCAACATCCACCTGGCTGCTCACCACTGTTTGTAGCTCCACTTCCAGGGAATCCAATGCCCTCTTCTGGCAGCAGGCACACAAATGGCACAAACACGTAAGCAATGCAGTCAGAACCCCATACACATAAAACAATTAAAAAGTCTGAGTTTTTCATGATGTCACCACGTAAAGATCAATATTATGTTTGGAGTTTCTAATTACCTTTCACAGTTTTTTCCAGCTTTTTCCCAATTCTTGAATGCTTGCTCATTGTTTCATGCATCACTAATCTATAGGGATGTCTCTAATTGCTGAAAAGCCCATCACTTCTAGCTCCTCACTTGGAACTAGAAATTTAACCAAAGGCAGGAAGATGCAGACTGACCACGCTTTGCACAGAACTGTCCCAAGAGCGAAGCAGTCTGTGCTCACCTGAAGCCACACCCAGGCCTTAGGCACGGCACACAGCCCCCAGACCATAGGCACAGCAAACAGCCCCCAGCCCACACCCAGACCATAGGCACAGCACACAGCCCCCAGCCTACACCCAGACCATAAACAGGGCAGATGACAGGCCCCAGCCCACACCCAGACCATAGGCACGGCACACAACTCCCAGCCCACATCCAGACCATAGGCACGGTAGACAGTCCCCAGCCCACACCCAGACCATAGGCACGGCACACAACCCCCCGCCCCCGGCCCACATCCAGACCATAGGCACGGCAGACAGTCCCCAGCCCACACCCAGACCATAGGCACAGCAGACAGTCCCCAGCCCACAACCAGAGGCAGCACATCTCAGATTTCCTCCTGCTCAGAGATACCCAAGGCAGGATGGTACCTGTAGACCCAGACGAGGTCGGTCTGAGTTGTTCTTGAGCGATGCCCATGCTGTTTGCCTCCAACAGCAGTTTGCACAGCAAGGCTATCCAGTATTCAAGGGCTGCTTCCAAGTCCCAGTGTAAAACTGCCTCACAACTGAATAGTAAGTATATAAATAAGTAAAACTCAGCATGGTCCCCATTTCCTGGAGTTTGTCCATTCTATTGCTTCTTTTAGGGTTTGCTGTTGTTGTTGCTGTTGCTTTTGTGTTTGTTTGTTTGTTTGTTTGTTTGTTTGTTTGTTTAGACAGGGTTTCCTTGTGTAACAGCCCTGGCTGTCCTGGAAATCACTCTGTAGACCGAGCTCAAACTCAGAGATCTACCTGCCTCTGCCTCACGAGTGCTGGGATTAAAGGCATGCGCCACCACCACCTGGCTATGTTTCTTTTTAGATCTAGAATAAATTGACTTCATAGTTTGTTTTTGGTAAGAATTGTTGCTGTTATTATTGTTGCTATTGTTGTTATTCTTGTTGTTTTGAGAAAGGATCTCACTCTGTAGACCAGACCAGTCTCAAACTCACAGAGATCCACCTCCTTTTGCCTCCGAGTGCTCAAATTACAGGCAGTAATCCAGGCCAAATTTTTATGTTTTGTTTTGTTTTACTGTTTAGGGAATTTGGGGGGGGGGGGGGTGGCGTCTTTTTTGTTGTTTTTTTGTTTCATTTAGACAGGTCTTCTGCATCCCACAATGGGATACTCACCATGCAGCTGAGGATGATCTTGAACCCCTGATCCTCCATCGTTCGAGTGCTGATGACAGACATGCACCACGATACCCAGTTTACAGGGTGCTGAGCATCGCTCCCAGGGCTTCTTGCATACTAAGGGAGCTCTCATCAAGTTATCTCTATCCCCAGCTCCTCGAATAACTATACTTTAAAATGACAATAGATGCCATCATATGGGCCATGCCTTAACCCACATGGAAATTGTATTATGTGTAAAGTGTTACCTTGGTGGTTAAGAAACTGTTAAATTCAACAGTCCATGCAATACAACCACTTAGGTTTTCGGCTGCATAGTGTAGGCTATTCACTAGTACTATTTCATGGACCTGAAGACGCTCATTTAGGTAGACTCTCAGATGCAAATGAAAGGCATGAGGACCCATCCTTGACGCACAATAACACCGAGGCCTGGAGCTGTAAAGACACAAAGCAGCCACGGGTTCTACTTCCCCTTCTGCAGAAGTGTGTTTTCTATGGACCCACCCTCTGCGCCTCCCTTCCCTCTCATACCCTTGATGTTTTCCATAGCAACGTCTTTGAAAAGGAAAAGCCGATTTCCTATCAAAATGAATAAAATTGTCTTGCAACACGCTGTGCAATTAGAGCTTGCATTCACCCTCCTCCACGGCACTCATGCACCACTTAAGCTGCTTTTACCCCCAAAATTGTCCATCAGATTTCTCTGAACACTAACCAGTGTGATTTCTGAAGGCATTATGCATTTATAATAGCAGCATCCCCTCACTAGCCATGTCCAAAATTTCCCAAGACTTTAGAAAATTCAGCTCCTTGCCCACCTCTCTTCCCACACTCTAGAGATGGCGGCTCCCACCAGTCTACAGTTCCTTAGAAGGCTACAGGTTAGAGGAGCACGCTTTCTCAGCTATTCTAGCTTCTTTTATTATGATAGATAACTTGCATTGATTCTCCACATAATGAATAACTCATTAGTGAGGAACAGGTGTAGGATTGCTGTACTCAGTCGCGACGGAAAGAAAGTATGCAAGACTATTTTTCTTTTCTTCTTTTCCAGTTTTTTGAGAGGAATTAGGAAAGGGTAGGGCAGATTCAGCAAAGAGATGGGGCTTTACAAGAGGATTTTTGAAGTATCGCAAAGGTATTAAAGATTCTCAACACCAAGGTAAAGAAAGAAATGTTAACAAAAATGTATCAAAATTAGATACGCTAGGTTTGCTTTCTAGTGGACGTCCTAAACAATCTGTCAAGTTATCTAACCAAGGGTGCTGATGGGAAAGTCAGTGGCAGAGCCCTGGGAAGAACAGGAGGAAGAGAAAGGAGAAAGTTGCTAACTGGAAACAGAAAGCCAACACTGGTGGGAGGGAGGCCCAAGTTCATCCTCTGGACCCATTTTATTCCCAATGGTTGTGACCTTTTTTAGAATAAATATAAAAAATCATGACAGACACAATGGAAAGCTGGCTTCTGTGATTCGGTTAATTTCAGATACTCTAGTGCAGGGAGGTTTCTTACATGGTTCCTCTTGAGATGATAAACTGGGCCTAGCAACCTTTCTCTTTGTTTGGGGAAAGAGTTGCGCCTTTTCATCCAATGGCTGGAGTTTGCAATAGCAAATATCAAGGCCCAGGGCAGTGGTGGCGCACACCTTTAATCCCAGCACTTGGGAGGCAGAGACAGGAAGATCTCAGTGAGTTTGAGGACAGCCTGGTCTACAAAGTGAGTTCCAAAACAGCCATGACTGTTACACATAGAAGCCCTGTCTCCAGAAACAAATTAAGGCCATGCAAGATCACACACACTGGAAGCTTGCTGGCTTTTATAACTCACAACTTTTCCCAGGAAAGATCCATCTGTGGGCAGTGGGTTAGCTCACCGTTCTCAGGAAAAACACGGAGCCTATTTTTTAAAAAAAATCCCTTTCATGGAAGAAAAAAAAAAAAAAAAACAGATAAAGCTAATTTGTCACCGGGCAGCAGACTGTATCTGTGTCTGTGTCTTACTGTGGGCCTCTTCTACACAGGGTCAATGCAGATTCTATGAACACCATTGGTTAAAGAAAAGCCTGAGAAGGTATTTCCACTATACTGCTGCTTATGCAAAACTGAACTCCATCTTCAGAAACCAAATTATAGGTCCAAAGAGAAAATAGCTAATGGCTAACCAGGAAAGAGAAGAAAACGAAGGACTCCGGGCTGTTCCGAAAGCAGTTCACCCAAAATCTGTGCCTCTGAAAGCTCCGAACAAAACGCTAAAAGGAGCTCAAAATTCAGTACAGCCCTGGTCAGCAGCCCAGTTGCCTGCTGTCCAGCCTTCTCAGATCTCAGAGAAATGCCGAGCACAAACAGTAAATAAGAAGAATCAGGGGCTGGAGAGACAGCTCAGAGGTTAAGAGCACTGACTGTTCTTCCAAAGGTCCTGAGTTCAATTCCCAGCAACCACATGGGAACCCCCAACCATTTGTAGTGAGATCTGGGGCCCTCTTCTGGTGCTGCAAGCAGAATACTGTACACATAATAAATAAATATTTTAAAAAAAAAAGAAGAAGAAGAAGAATCAGAACCAACATAATGAAGAGTTGGGTCTTTTGAAATTTGGTTCATTTGGGGGTGAGCAAAAGCAGGGAGACTTCTGACATGAGTTCCAAATAGAGACTCATGTTCAAATTGTCTATATTAAGAATGTTCAAGTCTTTACAAGACAGTTTTAGCATCTTTTTTAAATAGCAAATATTCATTCTTAGGCTACAAAATAATGGGTTCCATTATGACACGTTCATGCATATGTATCATTGTGTGCTGTTCATAGTCCCTTCCTGTCAACCTCCCCGCTCCCTCCTGCTGCTTTCCTTCCTCTCTTTCTCCTTTCTGATTTCATGTCATGTGTGTGTATTTAAATATAGATTCTTTATATGAGAGAAGACATAATATCTGCGTTCTTTGCTTCTCCACTACACTCTCCAATTCATTACTTCCCTTCAGTTTAAGCTCCATTTACCTCCACATGTCACAGATGATAGATAGATAAATGGATGGATAGATAGATGGATAGATAGATGATAGATAGATAAATGATAGATGATATATGATAGATAGATAGATAGATAGATAGAAAGATAGATGATAAATGATATATGATAGATAGATAGATAGATAGATAGATAGATAGATAGATAGATAGATGACAGATTCTGCATATGAAAGAAAATGTGGGTTTTCTTTTTCTTACTCTACCTTATTTCACTTATTTTTGGCTCCATCAATTTTAGAAGACAGCTATCAATAGAGAAGCATATTGTGAAAAATAAATAAATTAGAGAGAACCTTGGTAGGCAGGGATTGGCGAGTTTGGGGAAATGCCGCAGTCCATAGACCTCTGGTGCTCTCTGAATTGCCCCACTAATTCATTTACTTACTAAAAGGTTAACTTGTCTGAGCTGCTTTTTGAGCTTTTGATGCCTCCCTGATTCTCAGTCAGACATTCATTTTCTCCCAAGGAAAGCCACGCAGCATATTGGGAAAAGTCTGAAGATAGACAGTAAGAGGGGTTGTATCATGATGTAGATACATTTAATATCACTGAACCATAGCCATAGAAGAGCTAAAATATAAATGTTATGCTGTGTATGTTTTACTGATAAAGAAACGACTGAGGTAGAAAACATATTGTGTTAATGGGAAAATAACCTAAGCATCCAAAAATAAGAGAAGACTTTATGATCGTAAATTTAGGTATTTGTCAAGCACCAGTGACTGCTATAAGACAATGCACTGAGTGTCCACCATAGGATTAAGGTTGGCATGCTGACCTGCATATGTCCTGTGAATCAACTAACAGTGACCACTGCTTACTGGCCATGCTCCATATTTTATTTCCAATCCCTGCCACAGTGCTGCTGGGGGGCAGAACCAGCATCCATGTTGGTTAGGTTTAAAGACAGACTTAATTTTCCCAATATTAAAAAAGCTTAAAGATAGAAGAGTGATGATAAATTATAGGACCAAAGAACAACAATGTCTAATTCTACTGACAGTACCCCCTGAAATCCATAGAAACCACAGGGCTACTCAAGATATAAAAACCACAACTACCATGTGGCCCAGCTATGCCATCCTGGGTATTGACTTCAAGGAACCTATTGTTGCCACAGGAACGTTTGTACATTCATGTTCTTTGTAGCACCAGTCACCAGACATGGAACCAAGACTAGCTGTCCATCCAGAGACAAATGGATAAACAAAATTAATATACACACAAACATGGAGTTTTATTCAATCACAAAGTAAAATAAAATTGTGTCACTTGGTAGAAAATGGATAGAACCAAAAATCATTAAGTAAGCCCAACTCAAAGAGATAAACATTGTGTGTCTTTACTCATGTATAGAATCTATACACACACATGCACACACACACAAAGTGTGCCATGCAGCTGGCTGTGTGTTACTGGAGTCCCGAGAAGTATATTGTGAAAGAATATTAAAATAAAACAATGAGAAAAAAAAGAGTGGGACATGGTGGTGTATGACTTTAATCTCAGCACTGGGAAGGCAAAGGCAAATGGAGTTCTGAGTTCAAGTCTTGCCTGGTCTACAGAGTCAGTTCCAGGACAGCCAGGAGTAGTCCTACACAGAGAAACCCTGCTCAAAAAACAAACAAATAAACAAACAAACAAAAGGAAAAAGGAGAAAATAAATCATGGTCATTTCTTCACAAATGCTATAAAAAGCTGTGATTCTAAGGAGATCAACAAATCCTGAAACAAAACAATAAAACCACCAAAATAATTTACATCATTGCGGGCAAGTTACTTTTTAAAAGAAGTGAATAACAAACAAATAAAAAACCTAAAAAGTAGCAAAAAGTGGGAGGTGCTATAGCACATATAAAGAAACACCTTTTCTTAAGCAAAATATCAGACTTACTGGTAAAAACTAAACACTTCCCTCTAAAATTGCCAACACTGCGGCCATTTTACCCAGCAGTACAACCTCCATTGCTATAACCTAAATAGTTCACATTTTATACAACCGTAACTAATTTAATTGTTAACAATACTGTGTTTTAGTTGTAAATAACACTCTTAAGCTAATTGTCAATATTAGGTATATTGACTTTGCACTTGTGAAACTGTTACAAATGTATTGACTCAGGTGGCTCTCACAGAGTTCCTAATTCACATCTCATGGCATGTGGGTGGGTCTTCTACAGGCTATCCATAAACAAAACTCACTGCAGATGAATAGAAAATCTCATAAATCACACGAGCAATGAATCATCCTGAGGATGAATCTAGAAAAGAAAGTTTTATTGATCCCCTTTGCATTCATTTGCCTTTTGTTTCATACCATATCGTATTGCACAATACAATCGAAAATTTATTCATGCTCATCTCATTAGATGCTAAAAAAGCCTTTGACAAAATCCAACACCCCTTCATTATAAAAGTCTTGGAGAGATCAGAGATACAAAGGACATACCTAAACATAAAAAAGCAACATACAGCAAGCCAATAGCCAACATCAAACTAAACAGAGAATGGCTAAGATCAAAAAACGTAAGTGAAAGTGAAGCCATTGCTGGTGGGAGTGCAAACTTGTACACTGCTTTGGAAATCAATATGGCAGTTTCTCAGAAAATTGTGAATCGATTACCTCAAGACCCAACTATATATACTTGGGCACATATCCAAAGGATGCACAATCATACCACAACATCACTTGATCAACTATGTTCATAGCACTTTAATCGTAATAGCCAGAACCTGGAAACAACCTAGATGCCCCTCAACTGAAGAGTGGGTAAAGAAAATATGGTACATTTACTCAATGGAGTATCATTCAGCTGTTAAAAACAATGGCATCATGAAATTTGAAGGCAAATGGATGAAACTAGAATAAATCATCCCGAGTGAGATACCCTAGACCCAGAAAGACAAACATGTTATGTACTTACGTATATGCAGGTATTAGCTGTAAAGTACATGATAATCATGCTACTACAATCTATAGACTCAGAGAGGCTAGGTAACAAGGAGGGCTCAAAGGGACACGTGGATCTCCATGGGAAGGAGAAATAGATTTCATGGGTGGACTAGGAGCAGATCAGGATGAGAACATGAGGGATCTGGTGGGGGTGGGTAGTACTGAAAGAGCCAGCTGGAAAGGGGGTCATTTCAGGGGGAGATGGAAACCTGGTAGAAGGGAAAATTCCCAGGAATCTACAAAGATACCCCAGCTACAAGTTCTAGAAAAAGAGAATACATAGCCTGAACCAGCCACCTCCTACAACAGGCAAGACTACCAGTGGAGGGATTGGAATACCAACCCAGACATATAACCTTAGACCCACAATCTGTCCAGCCTACGGGAGATACTGGGATAAGGGTGACTCAGAGATTGTGGGAGCGGCCAACCAATGACTGGTCCAGCCTGAGACCTATACCATGACAGTGAGCCTACCAGGACCAGGAGCACCAGGACCCAGAGGTTGAATGGCCCAGAGATCTAGACTAGAACCAAACATGACTGAAGAAAAAATTCAATGTATTGATGCCTAAAGATTATTCTGCTATACTCATAGATCACTACCTAGACCAATAGTTATCAGAGAAGCTTCATTTAGCAACTGGTAGAAACAGATTCAGAGACCCAAAGCCAAACATTTGGTGGAGCTTGGGGAATCCTGCTGAAGAGAGGGAGGAAGGATTGTAGGAGCCAGAGGGGTCAAGGACATCACACACACAAAAAAACCCAGAATCAACTAACCTCAGGGTAAAAGGAACTCAGAGTCTGAACCAACAGTCAGGGAGCCTGCATGGAACTGACCTAGGCCCTCTGCATACATGTGACAGCTGTGTAGCTTAGTCTACCTATGTGGCTTCTGAGAGTGGGAACAGGGGCTGTCTCTGACTCTTCTGCTGGCTTTCAGGACCCTATCCTCATACTGGTTCTCCTTGTCCAGCCTTAACACAAGGAGAGGTGCTTAGTCTTACTCCAACTTGATGTGCCATGCTTTGTCCATATCACAGGAGGCCTGACCTTTTCTAAATAGAAATGGAGGGGGAGTGGATGAGGGACAGAGGGAAGGTGGGGGAGGGACTAGGAAGAAAAGAGAGGGAAATTGCAGTTGGGGTGTAAAATAAATATATAAATATATTTCAAAAAAAGAGGTTGACAGGCTGATTCTAAAATACAAGGCAATGTAAATGTTCTAATTGTTCAAAACTGTGTCAGAAAAGGAAAAAAACTATTAAAGGTCAGGCTGAGAACCGACAAATATAAAAACTAATCCTGAACATGGCAATAGAGCAAAGACACCCAGCTTCCTCGGAGTCTTAGCAGCTCCAGGGTCAAAAATGACTCCCTAGAGCTGGGGAAATTGCTCAATGGAATGTGGACAGGTGAAGGACTAGAATTATAAAGCCAGGTGGGCTTGGATTCACCTGAACTCTCAGTACCTGGTAAGCATAGCCAGGGGATACCCCCACCTCCCAGGAAGCTGGCTAGCTAGGGTACCCTAGTCAGCAAGAAACGCCTCCTCAGGAGATGGAGAACAACTGAGGAACATCCCTAAGGTCAGCCTCATGCTTTCACATGAATGAACACGTATGCATACTTATTCTCTCCCTCTCCTGCTCTCTCCTGACTTCGCATCTATATTTAGGACAAGTAAAACCAGCAGGAAGTCAAACTCCACACTTTCCTGTCACCAATATGATAACAAATAAACATCTGCATTTAAAGACTAGGTATTTTACATTTACATCTCTACTTATTTGTTTTTATGTATGTGGGTGCTTTGCCTGCATATTTGTCTGTGCACTGTGCGCATGCCTGGTGCCTGCAGAGGCAAGAAGAGGGCACTGGTTCCTCTGGAACTGGAGTTACAGATGGTTGTGAACCTTAATGTGGGCGCTGGGAATCTAATCCGCAGCTTTAGACCCAACTGCTCCGCCCACTCTCCTCATCTCTCTGTGACAGTGCCCACTCTCCGGGCTTCTCGCTCCTCTACCTCAACCCTCCGACACTGCCAAGCGCTACACTCAGCCTTCCAATATGCCTGCCACCCTGCCTCTCCACCCAGAAGTCTGGTGTGTACTTTAAACGTACCCCTAAATTACATTTGGCCCCCAGGTCTGCTCCTGCTTTATCTCTGTCTCACACAGCACCGTTTTCTAAACTTGAAAACGCTCATCTTTTCTTCCTTCAGTATCTAATCCCAGACACCTATCAACCCTTATATAGAAAGGCTCTTGATACCATCTTCAAAATGACTCCTTTGCTTGTCCAGTCTAACGACAGCTAATTCATCTCTGCCCTTCTTCCATTCCACACCCCCCCCCCGTCTTCTTCCTTCTGTTCTTCCCTTTCCCTCTCTCCTCCCATAGCACTCCCAGTTTAGGAACATTTTCTTAATCAGAAAATTAAAAACGCAGACGTGCAGTTAGCCCCAAGGGACCTGCAGAGTCCTCTAAGTAAGCCCATGGGGACAGAATACAATAGGAAACAGACGGTGGTGTACTGGGCTGAGAAAGCAAATTGTATTAGCACAGTAAATGAAGTCCTCTGCGGTTAGGCTTCTGCCCAACTCACCTCTGCTCAGTTCTCCAGTTAACTGCCCCAGACTCACCGCACTGAGCCACAAGGCACTTCCTGAATCAAGCACGTCTGCCATTCCACACACTCACTCTGGTGCTGCTCCCACTGCCTGGAACAGACTCACCCACAGTCAGATGCTAGCCCCTATTGTCACCCCAAATCCAGTCCATCTGGGGCGTCCATAACAGAATAACAGTGTGAGTAACTCGAAGCAAACAGAAACATTTCTCACGACCCTGGAGGCTAGGAGCCCAAGATCGATCAAGGTCTCAGCACCTGGCAAGGGTCTTAGTACATTCTCATTGGATAAAATCTATCTTTGCATGGCAGAAAAGAAACCAGATAGCCATTCCTAAAAGCCCTGTATAGCACTATTAACCCTCAGGGAGCAGAGTCCTCATGACCTACCCACCTCCCGCTAGGTGCCAACACAATAGCATGGGTACTGCGGGACCCGCATTCAGACCACAAGAGCTTCCTTCAGCACACCTTCAGGGCACGCTCCGGTGTGTAGCACCACAGCATCTTCACACTGCTAGAACCCAGTGCAGGCCTCAGACTAGGGTTGGACTTCATTGAATCAGCGCCTTTCCTGCTGCCAGGGCTGACCCGATTTCACTAAGCAGAGGCTTCAGATCCACTGCATACACTAGCACGGGGGAGATGGTAGCATGTGCCTTCTTCCTGGTGCTAGCTTCTATCATCGCCTTTCACGCTCCCTCCAAAGAGGGCGGGCAATTGTACCTGTGGAGTTCTGGATTCCTTGGCAACAGTCAGAACACACACCCAGTAGTTTCGTTATTACAGGCTCCTCATGAGTTTCATGCAGTTCCCATGCAGCCAGGGGTTTGTGCAAGAGGAGCAGAACCCCGATATTCTTCAGCACTGAGTGAGGAATGGGGTGGAGAGAGTGTGTGTTGTCTAGAATCCAAGACCCATTCCCATCTCAACACAGTCGGTAGGGACTGGAGGAAGTCTTCTAGAAGGCCCTCAGATGGTGACTACAAGGCACTCTCCAACAGTGGCCAATGGTGTGAATGGCTAGGAGGGGGTCCTCTGACAGCTCAGATGCCCAGGTCCAGCCCTTGGCTGCGGGAAAACAGAGTGTAGAGTGGCACCCGGAGCCTTCTGTGGGGACTGCCCTGGCACCAGCCTCGGACTCCTGTTATCCTGAAGAAGGGGAAGGGGCCTTAATACTGACAATTACATCTCACCTTCTCAACCGGGAAGAGCTCATTAGAAAATTAGCATAGCGAAAGAAAAGGATGCAACCTAAAACATAGCCATCATCTAAAATTAGTGCCTGCCATACACACTCCTTTGATCCATAGAAAATGTACTCAGCGCACTCCCTTAACCAGCTTTGGTACATAACTTTGGCCCAGTCTTGATCTGAACACACATCTTACACGCTAATATGTTTTTACACGACCAATGAAATTTACTAAAGACATATTTCTTTTAAACTTTATTAGAAGGCTTTCTTTTTTATATAAGCTCTTCAAATTACATGAGTTCAAAAAGCCACTAGCAGAAACCACCTAGGGTGGCCAATTAAGAGACTTGCAGGACACTGGGGTAGAGAGAAAGAAGCCAGACATCAGGGAATGTGCAGTTCTCAACATGGCCACACGATGGCAGGGTGACTCTGCACGCCAGAACTGATCCTCTGCGGACAGTCTGGTACCTTAGCGTTGTTAGTGATTCCAAAGGAGAATTAAGGTTAATGTGGATGGAAAGTCTATTCCTAGGGGGCTTTTCTTGCTGAGCGACTAATTCTCCTCTCATTGATGTGTTTGTTTCGCGGAGACAGGCACTTCTAGAGCCTTAGTGAGGCTTTGACACAGTGCAATGACATGGGTTGTTTTGGTTTTGGTTTTGGTTTTTTGGAGAAGGATCAGTGGAATTCCATTAGGAACAGCCCTGTCTGGATTAGGTCTTTAAAAAGAAAGAAAAGACAGACTCAAAGTCAAACCCTTCATCCAACCCTCAGTCAACTGTCTCGGACAAGCGAGGGCAGCAGCTAAGCCTTCATGTTCCTAATCACCGCTTTGCTCCTGCTGGGAGGTATCAGCTTACCTTCTGCAGGGAGGTAGGCAGACTGGAAAACCTGAGAGCAACCAAAAAAGAATGATGGCTTCATCAGAGAAAATCAAAACCATAATTGGAATTAATCTCTAAGACCTCAAAAAAATGCAAAACAGGGCATGTGGGATTGCTCAGTGGGTAAAGATGCCTGCTTCCAAGTCTGGATCTGACTGTGATCCCTAGGACCTATGTGGTGGAAGAAGAAAATCAGTTTATCTTCTGACATCCACAAGTGCACGGTGGAGAGATGGGTCAGGGGTTAAGAACACTTGTTGGCTTTGTGGAGGATCCAAGTTCAGTTCCAAGTGCCCACATGGTCACTTAACCACCCATAATTTCAGTTCCAGGGGATTCTATATGTTCTTACCTATACAGGCACAGGAAAAGCATGTGATGTGTATATATCCATATAGGCAAAACACTCCCACGGCTACAGTAATAAAACCTAAATAAATTAATTTAAATCTTAATATAACCAAAGAAATCTAGAAAATCATGCCAGCATAGTAGCAGACACTTGAACCTTAGGAGTAGACAGCACAGGCAAGGAGTTCACCAGTTTGGGGCCAGCATTGTCTATATAACAAGGGCTTTGTCTCAAAAACAAAAAAGAAGAAAAGTATCGAGAAAATTCCAGGCTTTAATCCCCGTACTAGGGAGAGGCAGGCAGATCTCTGTGAGTTAGAGGTCAGCCTGGTCTACAGAGCTAGTCCCAGGACAGGCCCCAAAGCTACAGAGAAACCTGTCTCAAAAAAACAAAGAAAAGAAACGAAAAGGAAATTCTAACAAAAGCAATTAAGACACCGTAAAGGAAAGCAGACAATCCCTGTGACTGAATGGCTGACTAATAAGTGGCTCTCCTGGTCCCCTCATCGACTCTGTAAGTGGCAGTGTAATCAACAGCTAAATCAGTTTGGGGGCTTGGAGTTTTGTTTTGGTTTTTGTTTTATAGTTGTGTGGGTTCTCTTGTCTGTAATGAAAACCCTGGCTATTGGAGAAAAGGAAATCAACAGAAAAGTGGGATTACTCTATAGAAAAATGAATCAGAATATCTTTCAGTAGAGAACTGGAGACACCTGAGCAGTGGGCAGGGGAGGCACAGAGCAGAAGGGCTGCAGGACTTTAAGCTGCGTGTGTCTGGTCTTCAGTTAATGTTGTTTACATTTCTTTTTTTTTCTTTTTTTTTTTTTAAGATTTATTTATTAAGCATACAATGTACTGCTGGCAAGGAAGGCACCAGATCTCATTACAGATGGTTGTGAGCCACCATGTGATTGCTGGGAATTGAATTCGGGACCTCTGGAAGAGCAACCAGTGTTCTTACCCTCTGAGCCATCTATCCAGCCCCCTGTTGTTTACATTTCTAAGACATCAACCTCTGCCTCTCAGAACACCATTTGGCTCTCTACATTCCATGCTGGTTACCTCTCTATTGCTGTGGTGAAATACCACGACCAAGGAAGGGAAGGTTTCTTTTGGTCTGCGGTTCCAGAGGGATGGGAGTCCGTCACCGTCACAGCAAGAAAGCATGACACAGGGCAGGAACCACTGCAAATCCACATCAAGCAGGAGACAGAGCAAACAGTGTACACCTTGAGTCTGTGGGCTCTCAAAGCCCACCCCAGCTGGCCATCTTCCAGCAAGGCTACA
This sequence comes from Chionomys nivalis, assembly GCF_950005125.1. Classification (NCBI taxonomy): domain Eukaryota; kingdom Metazoa; phylum Chordata; class Mammalia; order Rodentia; family Cricetidae; genus Chionomys; species Chionomys nivalis. The sequence continues at coordinate 50,312,366 of NC_080095.1, forward strand.
GCTTCTAAGCCTCCCTAAATGGCACCAAATGGGGACCAAGCATTCAAATGCCAGAGACTATGGGGAACACTTTTTCCCCATTTAAACCACAGTATCCAAATGTCTTTGAAGTGAATGGATCATGTGTGTCTGTGTGTTGAGAACAGATTCTGTTCATCTGCGGCAGCGCAGCACAGAAGCAAGAGTGAAACACAGTTGTTCACAGAAGAGCAGAGCCCGTGAGAGATACTCGGGAGTGGGCGTGGCGAGTTAGAGAGAAACCAGCCCCCAGGAGTTCTATTTCCAACTTGTACAAAGAGTGTGGGTGTGAAGGCCTAGGGCTGGAACAAAGAAGTGATAGTTATTTGAGGTGAAAGGTGCCATTACCCTGCTCCTTACATGCTGTGTATACACACTGAAATGCCATGCTATAGCATGCTGTGCACACACACACACAAACACACACACACTGAAATGCCATGCTATAGCATGCTGTGCACACACACACACAAACACACACACACTGAAATGCCATGCTGTAGCATGCTGTGCACACATACACACTGAAATGCCAAGCTGTAGCATGTTGTGTATACACACACACTAAAATGCCACTCTGTAGCATGCTGTGCACACACACACAAACACACTGCAATGCCATGCTGTAGCTCATAAACAACTACAATGCATTGGTGAAAAATTCTGTTGGGGACCCCAGGGAGTGCTGGGGACTGAGCCTGGGACTCGCACATGTGAGGCAAATAAAGCACTATGAAAAGGGATTTTTTTATTTGTTCTTTTTATTACTGTTTTATTGAGCTATACATTTTCCCATTCCCCTTCCTTCCTCCCCTCTCCCCTTCTGTCTTCTCCCTATCCCCCACACTCCCAAGCTACTCAGCAGATTTTGTCTTTTTCTGGTTCTTAAGTGGATCCATGTATGTCCCTCTTTGTCGTCTAGGTTCTCTGTGGTTGTGGACTGCAGACTGGTTATCTTTATGTCTATTATCCACTTACAAGTGAGTATGTACTGTATTTGTCTTTCTGGGTCTGGATTACCTCACTCAGTATGGTTTTTTTTTCTAGTTCCATCCATTTGCTTGCAAATTTCAAGATGTCATTATTTTTCACCACTGAGTAGTACTCCATTGTGTAAATGTACCACATTTTCCTTATCCATTCTTCAGTTAAGGGGCATCTAAGTTGTTTCCAGGTTCTGGCTACAATGAATAATTCTGCTAAGAACATAATTGAGCACATGTCCTTGTGGTATGATTGAGCAGTCTTTGGGTATATACCCATAAGTAGTTTTGTTGAGTTCTGAGGTAGATTGATCCTTAATTTTCTGAGAAATCACCATACTGATTTCCAAAGCAGCTATACAAGTTTGCACTCCCACCAGCAGTGGCGAAGTGTTACCAAAAGGGGGATATTTTTTCAAATCACTATATAAAAATTTTGTGAGTGAAAAGTATTACCAAGAAAATAGTTTTCAATGGGTCCTGTAGCAGACTAGGCTAGGGCAACAGGAACATGGAGTAGAAAACAGATCCGAAGAAATCACCAGAAGGAACAGGCAGGCATGGAGGTGGAAGGGAGGGAAGGAGAGCTGAGCTTTCCCAAGTGCAAATGAGAGGAAGGGAGTCGACATTCGGTCAGCAGGTGTGAGACACCATGAAGCTTACACAGATGTCCCTGTGTGGAGGTCTAAGGCAGGAAGATGGGAGCAAGTATGGAGAAGGTAACACTCAGAAAGAATGATGAGGAACTTTCCAGACTTGAACAGAGGTGAGAATTAAAAGCAACAAGTCTAAATAAAAACAAACCCACATACAGTGGTTAAAATTAAATTAAAAGAAAATGTGAAACTTTCAGATTTGGGCCTTATATTTAAGACTGCAGAATAAAGAAACAAAGAGCAGGGAAGAGATCAAAGTCTGACCTCGACAGATGAGACTGTGTTTATTAGCACAGTGAGGAGCAGCAACTTTCAGGGTGGGCAAGGGGCTTAGACATGGGAAGACAGCACAGCAGAGAAGGGTTATCTAGGTTAGGACAGTGCTGGGAAGTCTACAAGCTGCTGCTTTTGGAGCTGCTTGCTCAACAAAGCAGGCGATCTTGAGAAACTGTCTCAGCAAACAGTTCTGAGATGCAGATGTAGCTAGCTGAAGACAGTTGTGCGCAGAGCAAGACTGGATTTGGGATTTCTATCATCACAGACCCTGAAAACAAAAACGAAAAGGGGGTAGGAGTATTGTCTCTTTCTTAGCTGTTTCAAACTGAGAAGGGTCTTCTCTGGACAGGGTAGTTCAGGGTCTGTTGAAAAAAAGGGATGCAGTGAAAGAAGCCTTTACTCCTAGCACCTGGGAAACAGAGGTAGTATCTCTGTGAATAAAGGCCAGCCTGGTCTACATAGTGAGTTCAAGGATAGCCTAAGCTACATAGTAAGAAGATGCTGTCTAATTTAAAAAAAAAATGAAATGAAGGAAGGAAGAGGGAGGGAAGAAATAGAAATAGCAAGGAAGGAAGGAGGGAAAGAAGGAAGGCAGGCTCCTCTGGCCACTTGGCAAGAGAGCTTTAACTTGATCAGCTGTGATGGATCATGGGATTGCAGCCATGTACTTTTAGAGAAACTTCTGAAGAAGGATCATTAGAGGGCTGAAAACAGATGATTTTGTTCCAGAATGAAACTGGGAGGTTGCCCAGGAAGGAAGAGGGAGAAGGAGAAGTGGGACAGAGTGAGCTGGAGAGAGGAGGTGGATGTCCATAGATAGGAGCTCGCAGAAAGGACAAGGAGAAGGATTTGCCTTGTGTCTCAAAGGGCCGTGGATATTTGGCAGGGGTGAATCAGGAAGGATGCCGGGAGAGTTGACAAGATGGAGGACAGCAACCGCTCAGTGTTTAGGACTGTGGGAAGAGCCGGGCATGGTAAAAGGCTGGAGAAAACAAGAGCTGTCTTGGGAGCTCTGTTAGGGTTTAGGATCTGGAAAGAAGTTGGTCATTTGTGCAGGGAGATAGCTTGAGAAGGGTGCGGACCCACAGTGACTAGCGAGCAGAAGCAGCTCAGGACCACTCAACCTCGGAAGGCAGACAGACCCGGAAGGTGGATGAGTATGTGGAACTGACTTCTTGTAAGAGCTGAGACTCTTGTTTAAGAGTGGTACCCAGCTCTCGTGCGTGGAAATTAGAGGGAGAGATAGAGCAGAGGCCATGGAAGGCTTACTTTGAAAAGTTAAGAGATGGCAGAGCACCTAAACGGGGGTGAAGTAAGGGTGGCAATGGATAAAGTTAAGGGTTGTACTGTAAGGGAAGTACAAGATGCTAAAAGAAATGTTTTCCCCCAGGTCCAGCCATTTGGGGTGACAGCACTGAGTCCCACTGCCAGGAGTAAGTGAGCAGAAGCAACAGGGATCTAGACAGGATCGAAGGAAGGGAACAGGAGAAAACAGAGGACTACTATAAAGAACTGTACCAGGTCTGGGGTGGAAGGGACAAAGGTTCTTTGCGGTCACAGCTCCTCCACAGCCTCCAAAAGGACCTCTTGAAAACCCTCGGGAACAGGAGGAGCTGTTTCTGCTGTCCAGTGAAAGCCACTGACATCTACGTGCATGATTCCTGTTTGGGTTTAGGGGAAAGCCTGGTTATTTAAGGAGGCTTGGGTGCAGTAAGCCAAGCATGTGCAGGACAGGATAAGGATGTAAGGATGCAGATGGTAAAGAGGGAGGGAGCGATCCCGGGGAGGAGCCAGTGTGGAAGAGGACAGAAAGCCCATCCCCAGGAAGAGGCAGGTGGCTACATCTCTGTCTGGTTCCTTGGTCTTAGAGCCGTATCTTGAGCCAGTTAGTTTGTTGGTGTGGAAGCAGCATTGGTCCTGGAGGAGTGCACGCATTCCATCGAGATCCTTCTTTAAGCTTGGAGCTCTGCAGCAGTCAAAGAGTCAAGCTGCCCCTGAAGGGTGTTAACCTGATTTGAAATTTCTTTAAGGTTTTCTGAGAACTGGGGAGACAGAGAGGTTAACTGATGCAAAGAATCCTTCAGTCCAGCTTTTTCAATTCTGAGTCCTGAAAAAATGCCCAACGTGGCAATGAGAGGGATGAGCTGGACCACCCCTTAGTCACCTTTTCAGAGGTTACCTGGTCTGTTTTTATGAGTTTGGCATCCCAGATCTCTCTTAACTGCTTCAAACTAACAAAAGGAGCAAGCTGCCTCAGAGGAAGGTCTATCTACAGAGCCACAATGAAATTTAACATGGCAAAGACATAAGTTACCAGTACATAAATCACCTATTCAATGACAGCATGCATCTTTGGAGCGTGTTAAGTGAGGTGGCGTTTATAACCCACAAAGGAAACTGTGAAGACTATCATAATTCTTACTGAGAGCACAGTTAATAGAGCAGTTTTGCCTTTATTGGAAGAAGAGGACATGCAAGGTAACCATCTCAAGACCCCTTTGCAGGCTCTGCCACTAGGGGTTAGGAAGACTGGTGATTTTCTGTCATGGCTATTTTACAACTTTGTGGGGAACATTAAGAGATAAAGTGAATAAGGGGGGATTATATTAAGATTAACATAAGTTTTGTTTGGTAAGGTTAAACTTAATGGAACAACTGGCTGGGCCAGGTACCAGAGCCCTGTAGAAGGATACAGTAACTGTAATCAACAGTTTGTTACATCAGACTCCTGCATGAGCACCTGCAAGCTTTATAAATCATTAAAAGTCAGCATCTAATTGACAAATTTAAGAGAAAAACAGAATCCTACTGAGTCATTTTTATAGGGCTTTCTATCAGTGTTCCAAGGACATCCCTTGGATATCCTGAGTGATTTCCCTAATATATATATGAAAATGGTCGATGATCCTGAATCTTTGAAACAATTAACATGAACTTTTACGTTTAAAATTCTAAAACCTGTCTTTAAGGACAAGATATGCATAATCATACAATTATGGTCAAAATGTTATCTCCTTGATCTGAATCTCAAGTGTGGTTCTACAGCATGGTCCCTATTGCTTGAGAACATAAATTAACTTTCAGAGCTGATATGCCTACTTCAGGATAGTTTTTTTTTCATATTAGACAATTGCCCTCTCTGTAGAGAAATATAACTATGTGCTTTTAAATGTGTTTATATGTAAGTAAATATATATATATATAAGCATTTTAAGATTTTTGAAACTACTATGACCTCTTTAAAAAACAAACAAAATGAACACATGGATTTTTCAAGATCCTTGAAATGATGGCAACAGGACTTGTTAAATGTTACTACTTCTTCACAAAGAGGGGATGGGCAGGCCATCAGAGCCTGTTCTATCCGGTCTGTGTGACTGTAAGATGTCCTCATGCATTCTGAGTAAAGACCTTCCAGTGTGACTGCTCCTGGGTCGCCCACACACCCTTACCAATCCCTGTAAGTAAACCCAATGAACTCCCTGGTTCCCCAGGGTGAACTTTAAAATTGAACTTTGATCTATTGTTGGGATCTTATGAAGAGGAGGTAGACATTACTTAGTCCTCCCTTTTCCCAGGGAGAAGATTCTCATAATGGATAGCAAATTCACTTGTTAATGCTAGTGTGTATGCCTCAGGGCGTTAAGACATTTAAAAAACTTTACAAGGATAAAAAGATAAGTTATTTTAGTAAAGAAGGATTTACGTATGAGATTAAGATAGATGGGTATTTACAAAATGAAAAGAGTTAGAAAGCTTCTGGAAGTTATGAAGGTTAACTTGAGTTATTTAAGGTGCATAAAGGGTGAGGCTTACAGATAATATATATGCTATTCCTTATATAGTATTAATTATAAGGTTTAAGAATACCACTTTTAAAAACTAAATGTATGCCTAATCAATTTATTTAGACGTATCTGACTATTAAAATATTACACGGTAGTTAAAAGCACCGGACTGGTATAACTGACCCGGGTGCTTGGTAACCACATTTGAAGTCTACTGTAATGCAGTCAGACTAAAAGGAGACTGTTTTCCCCCTCATCCTCCAAGGTCAATGAGGTCCCAGGGGACTGTGAGTCATCTCCCAACGTTCGGCAGCTGTGGAAAGTCTCCTTTTTTCATTGAGGGAGGCCATAGAGCCCCCACTCAATGAATCTTAATACGGTCTCTAAAGAGAAGGGTGAACACACAGGAAAGACTTCCATAGTGGGAAGCCATAGCTGGGCCATCAAAGCCTTTGACTTACCCACACAGGGTTTCTCTGTAGCTTTGGAGCCTGTCCTGGAACTAGCTCTTGTAGACCAGGAGGCTAGTCTCAAACTCACAGAGATCCACCCATCTCTGCCTCCCAAGTGCTGAGATTAAAGGCGTACATCACCACCGCCTGGCTTATTATATATATTTTTATTTTCAGTTTTACTATGAAAATAAGTTGGGCCAAGTTACCAACTTTAATTTACATGACCCTTTATTTATAAGTCAATTTGATAAGTACATGATATAAAAAACCATAATCACAAATGGACAGACTATATAAACATAACCATACAAAAATATATTTTAATAAGCCAAAATTTTGAGCACTGTAGCTTGTTAGAATCCTTTGTGTGTGTGTGTTTGTGTGTGTGTGTGTGTGTGTGTGTGTGTGTGTATGGTTTGTTGAGAGAGAGTTTCTCTGGGTAGTCCTGGCTTTCCTAGAACTCACTTTGTAGACCAGGCTGGCCTTGAACTCAGAGATTCACCTGACCTCTGCCTCTTGAGTATTGGGATTAAAGGTGTGCACCACTGCTGCCTGGCTTGGGATCCTATTTTTATAACTTTTATTGTAAAAGGGAAATTTAATATAGAGATTTTTAGCAATGTTAGATTGAGCAAAAACAAAAACAGATGTGTAGAACAAAGGAGTATTGAGGGTATAAAAAAAATTATTTCAGTTAGAGTAAAATGGGTCTGGAACTAACAGGCACTGAGACCCGGCGGAGCCTATTGTACCAGCTCCTCACTGGCAGCAGCCTGTCTAGCACTTGACAAGTTATCCTTGTATATCTGCTGGTACCTGTCAATCTCAAGGTGTTAGCTCTCTTTGTTAGTATGCCAGTATTGGAGACATGTGGCTGGGAAAACTTTTAGGTCTCCTTAGAAGATGGTAAATGTGTAAAAAGCGATATCAAAATTAAAACAAAACATTAAAATTAAAAGAAAACCTTAGAGGTTTGATGTCTCCTCTTTAATCCTTTAGTCTAATATAAAAAGGGTACAGTGATCTCCAGAGGATTCAATAGGACTATGACATTTTATGGGTGTCGCTTGAGACATGTGATAACATTGACTAAGAAAGATGGTGACGTCACATGACATTTGTCTTCTTTATGATATCATTCGCAAAGACGGCAGCCAACTCACGTGGTTGTTTCCATCTTGATGAGACCCAGCTAAGATGGCAGCAAACCACATGGCTGTTTTTCACTCATGGGAACTCAACCCCAATCAAGGCATTTCAAGTCCCTGTGAAATCCACTATCTTCCAGATCAAATGTGAATTGTTAGACTCTTCTCTAAATCAAAAAATAAAACGCTGCTTAGGTGGGTTGGTTTGGATACAGAAGGAGATGCCTAGGAAGGTAGGTCCAAAATAGCAAGGCAAAGAAACTGGAAGGAATTTCGTGGTCTCAGCTCAAGAAGCTGAGTCTGATACAGTCGCTAAAATTCCTGCTGGACCAGTCTCTCAGAGCTGCAGAAGGGTAACTGCCTCTAGAATGTTACCAGATGTTTTTGATCATGGGGGAGTGCTTATCAGCCAGATTAGCATCTGAGGGAGTGTTTAGGGAATTAGCTTTAGAAGTTTGAGCTGCTAAAGCCTGAAGTTCATAAATGGAGAAATAAAGCAGAGAAGAGGAGTGAAGACAAAAAAGAGATTTGGAGGTGTGTGGAGGGAGGAAAGGGGGCTATGGAGAAGTTGTGATGTTGAAGGGGCTGGAAGAGCCCAAGTGGGTGAGAAGAACTAGGAGGAGGAACCTGGGGTGGTTGAGTGCTTCTGAGGCTTATATGGGGAAACCTTGGACCACTCTCCATTTTGTTTGATGAAGTTGTTTAAATCTTTTAAGATATTGAAATCAAAAAGTTCCAAATTCAGGTCAGCAGTGGCCATTGTCCAATATATATTGAGGACAGATTTAAACTGAAAGCCAAACAATTGTGGCCAATCTGAGGACCCCCAGACAGAGCTCTTTTAGATTAGCCTGGAGTCAGACTAAGGTTATGTCCTTTGGAATGGACAATTTTGATCCCATAGTGGGTTCTGGAGCAAGGCAAGAATGAATGTCAGAACCTGCTCCCCAGAGCGTCCCTTGAGGTTAGGGACCAACTATCAGCATGCCTGGTATCTAGAAGTGAGTGTCCCTGCCAGGAAAGTCAAAATATGAAAAGGCTCAGTGGGAAGCTCCCAGAGCTTCTGAACCTCTGAGTCTTTGGTCCAATAAACAGCGAGGAACTTCCAGAGTTCCCAAGACCTGATGGGGCTCCTCTGAAACAGGCCCAGTGAATGACATTATCCAGTGATGGATGCAAAGCAGAGGTAAATGGAGAATGACCTCTTTTCTGGAGGTCAGAGGTGGTCTGAGAAGGAGGAAGAATGGGTGCCAGAGCTAGGTTTACACAGAGCACTAATAAAGTACCAAGAACCAGTGTTCCATCTATGGGACTTGCTCTGCTCATGGGGGCGGAGGCCACAGGACCAGAAGTCCCAGATCACAACTGGTAGTTAGTTAGCCTACAAAGTGTGCCCATAGGATGTCTATGCTCCTGAAGGAACAGGTCTCAAGGGTAGGAAAGGGTGATAAGAAAGTCAAAAGAATCAAGAAAGAAGGCCTGGAGCCACCAATGGGGCCTCAGAAGCTCCCCTGGGTTTGAGCATCAAAATGTTAGACTTAGGAGTACAGAGTAAAGAAACTAAAGGAAGAAAGAGAATAAAGTCTGGCCTCAACAGATTAGATTACTGTAATTAGCACAGTGAGCGTTAGCAACCTTGCCATGGATGGAAGTTATTTATGGAAATGGAAAGGAGCTAGTCAGGACTCCTATAGAGTGGACAGGGGCTTGGAAGCTGATGCAGTTGCAGAGGATATATGCAGGTTTGTGATGATATTTTATTTGTGATCTAACAAACAAAACTTGCCTGGAGATCAGAGTGCAGAGCTAGTTAGCCATAGAGGCCAGGCAGTGGTGGCGCACACCTTTAATCCCAGCACTTAGGAGCAGAGACAGACAGATCTCTGTGAGTTCAAGGCCACCCTGGGCTACTTGAGATTGATCCAATCTCAAAGAGAAACAGAACCAGGTGATGGTGACTCACACTTTTAATTCCAAAATTTGGGAGTCACATGTCTTTAATTCCAGCACTAGGGAGGTGGAGACAGGAAGGGATATGGCTGTGTAGAGAGAGGAATATAGGGCGGGAGGAGACAGGAGCTCATGGCATTCAGTCTGAGGATTTGTAGAGATAGGATCTTGCTCCCTTGATTCTGAGGATTTTGTAGAGGTAAGACCTAGTGACTAGCTGCTCTGCTTCTCTGATCTTTTAGCTTTCACCCCCCAATATCTAACTCAGGGTTTTTATTATTAAGACCAATTAGAATTTGTGTTAAGGTTAAGACATTCTTTTGGAACTGCTTGCTCAAGTACAGTAGGCTGTCTTGAGGAAGTTACTATTTCAACAAACAGTTCTATCTGAGATGCATATGTGGCTAGCCAACAACAGCTGAGCTAGCCACATACGCAAGACTGTCCCAGGGGGACTTCTAGCTTTCTGCAGCCAGGGCATTCTACCACTAACCAAATAGAGAAGCTAATTTACCTAAAACCAAATTGTAAGTTAGACCTCCCACCAGTGACAGATGCCAAAGGACAAAAACAAATTAAAAATACTAAAGGGACTTTCACTTCTGGAATAAAATAAATAAAAGCTCTAAGAACACCTCACTGTGTAAAGCCCCACTGAAACTGGGGTCAAGTAACTCTGGGGGGTGGCACGCATGCACCTGTGTGTGGGAACGATTGCAGTAGCCCACGAGGGTACCTGTAGAGGCCAAAGGCTAACATCAGGCTGTTTTCTTCAGTGGCTTCTCCAAGTTAACCTGTGATACAGGGTCTTCCACTGAGCCTGGAACTTACCAGTTCCACTACACTGACAGGCCAGCAGGCCCCGAGGGCTCTACCTCCTGTCTCTACTCCCTAGTGTTAGGCTTACTCATGTGCAACACCACACCTGGCTTTTTATATGAGTGCTAGAGATCTGAACTCGGGTCCTAACTTTTTGCATTAAACCGTCTCCCTAACCCGGAACAGGTTAACTCTGTTGTATTATAGGATATTCAGCCATATCCAGGCCTCAAGAAACCACATGCCACAACCCCTCTAACAGAGACAACTGAGAAGTGCTTAGGCATTGTCAAAGGTCTCCTGAAGGAACAGACACCCCAGTTGAGGAGCATTCTCACTAGCTCCAGGAACTAGAAGAGAGAATCTCTGCAGAGCAGAACACTAAGACATACCCACCCTCCTCTAGCCAATACTGTCAAAGCTAGCATCCTCTCTAACCCCACTAGGACTGTGGATATCACGTAGAGAAGGTGCTGTGACCATCCCTGACATATCCTAACACCAGGCAGCATGCCGTCCCTCCCTTTGTGTGTGTAGACAAGGTAGGGACCTGTGACTATCCTTGCCCTGATTATCAACAATCAGGCAATGGCTCCCCCTTCTTCCCTGGCCCATGTTGTAGAAAGAAAAGTCTCTACCACCCCACAGTACACACTGCCCAGGGCAGACAACAAGAAGAAGCACTGTCTCCCCCAAATGAAAGGTAATAGAGGATTTGGTGGGAAGAAGCTTAGAAGGCTGTGTATGAAGTCTGAAGCAAACACCTAAAGGACCCGCGCATTGAATCAACCTGAATCAACAAAGGAAAACTTGCAAAACTGAACTATGATGAAAAACACTACCCATAAGTCAAACTAGTGTCGGGTAGCACACCATCAAGGAAGACAAGAAAAACACTGCAGGGGCTATGGAAACAAAATTGCCAACCAAGCCACAGTCCACAAAAGTAGATGAGGACAAGAAGTTTCTAACGTAAACAGGGGGTTGGCTCCAAAATGATAATACTGAAGCCAAACCACAGTATTACTGTGGAACATTAAATGTCTAAGAGGCAATAAAAACTCAATAAATACAAAGGTATAAGAACAAAACAGTAAACAAACACAACACCAAACATAAATAGAAACATAAATATATCTATAACAAAGATTTTAAAAGCAATCATTATAAGGATGATCCAAGAAATTATAAATCATTTTAAAACAAGTGGAAAAACCAAAAATCTCAAAGTGGGATGGTGGTGGCTCACACCTTTAATCCCAGTACTCAGGAGGCAGAAGCAGGTGGATCTCTGTGAGTTTGAGGCTAGTAAGTTCTAGGACAGCCAGGGATATGTAAAGAAACCCTGTCTCAGAAAAGGAGAAATAGTAGGAGTCTTGGAAAATTTGAGAAAATGAAGAAAAAACAAGATATTCGAACAGAAAAAAAAACTGTTTTTTACCACTCACGAAATGTAGACAACGGCATGGTTTGAATACGATCTACCCCCAGTAGGCTCATGCATTTGAGCACTTGGTTCTCAGCTAGTTGCTGTGCTTAGGAAAGTTGTGGAAACTTTAGGTAGTCACTGGGGCCCGGCTTTGAGCTTAGCCTGGCCTCACTTCCTGTTCTCTCTTTGCTTCATGTGTGTAAAGGACATGTGATTAGCCTCATGCCCCAAGCATCCATGACCTCCTGGCTACACTAGACTATCCCCCTCTGGAACTGTAAAGCCAAAATAAACCTCTTCTCAAAGCTGCTTTTGGTCAGGGCATTCTATCACACTAACAGACAAGTAATAGAGTCGATGGTCTTGAAAGTCTGTCTGTGGGATTGGCACACTTGAACAAGGGAGAAGCATGGGGCGGGTGGGGGTGCAGGACTATGCAGAGAGCCAGGAGACAAAGGAAATTAACATTCGTGTCATCGGCATCCTGTACAGCCCAGGGAAGCATCCATACTTCAGAAGAAAAAGACAGATGAGGACTAGGAACGTGGGAGAATTAGCTAGAAGGCCATGGAAAGAGTGTAGCCTGGAGACCACTAAGCATCATGGACTGTATCTGCCCTCCAGAACTGTTCTGTCCAAGCCCTAATCTCCAGGGCCTCCCAGTGCAATAGTACATAAAGAGATGATTCACGATAATTATCATAAGGGAGACCCATAATCCTATAAGGCCAGTGGCTTTATAAGAGAGCATTTCACAGCATTCTCCTTCCAGACTGTGTGGATAGGGAGGAAAGCAAGCCATCCGCAGCCCTGGAAGAAAGGCCACACCCTGACACTGCCGCCACCACCATCTTGGACTTCAGCCTCCATACAGAGAGACTCAGTCTCTGATGCAGAGCCTTCCAGACAATGGGGTTTTGCTATGGCAGCTGGCCTGCCCACTGCACTCAATCTCCAGAGACCTCTGTTTAATTTCTGGAGAAAGCAAATCAGAGAGGCTCTGGGCTTGAGAGCCACCTACATCTCCTCATGCTGAGGAGATTCTGTTCTGAATAAGGAGCGTTGACGGACTTACCACCACCTAGACTCAACACAGAAGACCGATAGCTCCGCTTATACACACAAACCTCTCTGCACAGAGAACCAGAGGCAGGAAGTTGGAATGTCTGTAAAGAAAATGATTGCCTCCTCTAAAAACCAAGAGCTCAGTCCCCAATAAATGTATTTCTGAATCATACTCTTCCTCATTCTCAAATGCATGTGGACAGCCAGAACTAGGTTTTCAAGCAGCAGAAGGGAGATGTCCTTCAACCATGTTTCCACAGAGAAGAGAGTGGCTCACAAATGTGTGTTCTAAAGATATTTGGTACTGCCAGGCGGTGGTGGCACACGCCTTTAATCCCAGCACTCAGGAGGCAGAGACAGGCGGATCTCTGTGAGTTCGAGGCCAGCCTGGTCTACAGCACGAGTTCCAGGACAGCCAGGGCTGCACAGAGACACCCTATCCTGAAAAACAAACAACAAAAAGTTCTTTGGTACTTTGAAATTTTTAAGTCCCCAAATAAGTTCATCATTGTTCATTTTCTTTCTCCAATTTTACTTTAACTGGATGGATATAAATTAATAAACAAAAACTAAGCAATGTATTTGCAACAATTTAGCAGAACCTGATAATCTATTTTTTTAAAAAAAAAATCATCTTGGGGCTGGAGAGATGGCTCAGCGGTTAAGAGTACTGACTGCTCTTCTCAAGGACCCGGGTTCAATTCCCAGCACCCACATGGCAGCTCACAACTGTCTGAAAATCCAGTTCCAGGGGATCTGACACCTTCACACCAATGCACATAAAATAAAGTTAAATAAACCATAAAAAAAATTTTAAAAAAATCATCTTTAAGACTTTCCATCAAGCCAGGCATTGTAGCCTTTAATCCCAGCACTTGGAAGGCAGAGGTGGACAGATCTCTGAGTTCAAGGTCACCCTGGTCTACAATGTGAGTTCTAGGCCAGCTAGGGCTACACAGAAAACTCCTATTTTGGGGGAAATGACTTTTCATATGAAGTTCATCAGGAAGTTAAGCAGTGTATGAATACTTCAGTTGAATGTCAAAGTAGGTGTGTGTCTTAAGGTGTCCATTGCTGTGATAAACACCACGACCAAAAGCAACTTGAGGAGGAAAGGGCATAGTTTGTCTTACAACTCTTGGGTCACACTCCATCACTGAAAGAAATTGGAGCAGAAATTCTAGGCAGGAGCCTGGAGGCAGGAACTGAAGCGGAGGCCATGGAGGAGTGCTGCTTCCTGGCTTGCTCCCTGTGGCTTATTCTGCCTGCCTCCCTGTCCCTAGAGAACTGGTCCTTCTCACATCAATCATTAATCAAAAAAAAAAAAATGCACTACAGCATGCCTACAGGCAATCTGATGGAGGCATTTTCTCAACTGTGGTTCTACTTGCCAGGTAAATCTAGCTTGTTTCGATTTTTAAAGAACAACCAAAAAAAAAAAAAAAAAAGGATAGTGCTTCTGACATAACTGTTGTGAGTTCTGTTTGTTAATATTTACCATATTTTAAATTAAAATAGAGAAAGCTTTTTAAATGGAGAAAAATATCAGCATACACTGTAAACCTCTGGTGTACTCTTGAGCAAATGAGTGAAAAGATAAATCCAACCTCATTCCTACGAAAATAATTTTGTCATCAAAGACCATCTAAACATTTTGGGGACCACAACCTCAGAGGTTCTCTGGGGGTCCAAGCTCAACCTGAGATGGTAGTGCTTCCCAGTAGATACATAAATGGAATTTGTTGGATATTTAAGCAACCACCATATGTGAGTCATCATGTTTATTTTTTAAAAAATGATGAAATTGAGGAAATCTCTCTAAAGGTAGCTCTCAAGGAACATATAAACAAGAATAAAGTCCAAAAAATAATACAAATTTAGAGGTCTAGAAGGGTTTGCCATGGCTTCTGGATGAGAGAGTTGGCAAAGATGTCAAAGGGAAAATAGAGGGTGATTTTGGATACAGCAGAGGAGGGGGCCTTTTTAAATATAATAATATCAAACTCCTCCCTTTCTTCTCGTTTAGTGTAAGCCAATTTACTGTTTGGAATGTTTTTCGCCAAGGTCTAACTCGATTTTTAATGAGTAGGATACTCTGACCTTGACCACAAGTAGCTACTGAGGATGGCTGCATCTCTTTTACTACATAGCAGCTTTCAAGGGATCATAACCAAAATTAAGGTTTTTCTTAGTTTTGTGAAGGACAATACAAATCAGTTTTCACTACCCAACCTCCTTAAAGTACTTTCATATTCTAAATTCAAAGTCAATCGTTGAAGAGAATTCAATCAACTGGGCTGGTAGGTAGCACAGCAGAAGAGTGCTTGCCTAAGTCTTCGGAAGCCCTAAGTTCAAACACAGCCACCACCACCATCTCTACCTCCCCCACCAACACCACTACCACCACCACCAAAGCTAATTATCTATAAAAGATTTTGATCAGCAGTATGCTGTCATCCCAGAGGTGTTATGAAATAGTCATGGACTGGCTGGTGTCTAGATCTCTGCCACCTTCTTAGGAAATTAAGAACAATAACCAGAAATGAATAAAATAATTAGGCGTACATAACATATGCACATTGAGCCTTAAAACTTTAAGTAGAGCCAATGAGGTGGCTTAGTAGGTAAATGTGCTTGCTTGGCAAGCCTGAAGACCTGAGTTCAATCCCCAGGCCTCACACAGTAGAAAGAGAACTGACTCCCAAAAGTTGTCCTCTGGACTCAATACATGTGCCATAGCATGTGCGTGCACACACAGACATATGTACATATATATGCAATAATTAAATTCAATGAAAATAGCTTAAACTTCAAGTAACATCCTGTCCTCTCCAAAGCACCTCACATGTTGGCAAAGCACCTAGGCATCCATTAGCCACAGGAAAGAAAAAATTTCTTTGACCAAAGCAATTATTTCAGACATTAGCAGCCTGTGTCATCTGTAGTTGGGACTCATGCCTAGGACTTGCTTTAAGCAACCAACAAAAGAATGAGGAGAAATCAATGCTGTGTCTTTATTATACAAGATGTTATCATCCATCTAACTTTCTTCTGTGGGCCATGTGTATGTGTGCATATGTGTGTGCATGTATGCATGTGCACATGTATATGCGCGTATGTGTAGTCCATAGGCCAGAGGTTGATGGCAGATGTCTTCCTCAATTATTGTCCACCTTAATTTTTGAAACAGGTCTCTCACTGAACCTGGATCTCCCTCATTAGGCTAAACTGGCTGGCCAGAAAACCTTAGGGATCATCCTCATCTCTGCCTCCCCAGAACTGGAACTATGGGCGCTCCCCAGCACACCCAGATTTTTACATAGGTACTAGGGATCCAAACTCAGATCTTCGTGCATATGAAGCAGGTACTTGACCGACTGAGCCATCTCCCCAACACCCCTTCACTTGCTTACCAGGATGAAATAAATGACTATCTGCTAGGACAAGTCACATAGAAAGGATCTGAAGGTGGCCTCCAGCCAAAACCCAGTAAGAAATTGAGGCCTTTGGTCCCTTGGCCTATAGTCTGAATCATGCCAGTTTCTTATGATATCAAAAGTGGAACCTTTCCAGTCAAATCTTCATGTGAGAACCCAGCCCTGGCTAAGGCCTTGACTACAGCCTTGCAGATTTCTGACCTACGAAGCTGTGAGCTGACAGATCTGCTATTTTTAAGCTGCTACGCCTGTGGAAATTCTTTATACGGCACTAGGTGACAAGCTTAACATAAGCACAAAGAAAAATAACAATGTAGAAAAACATTATTTTATTTGAATTATCACCACTAAAATCAAAGAGTTGATTTTTATCTGAATTGATCAATTACAAAACACATTGCAATGCACTTCTAAACAGTGCAAGGGGAGGTTGCTAGAGTGGAGGGTGGTTCTCTCTGCTGCTCACTGTGGAGAGTCAGGGGAGGGATGGCTGAAGGCAGCCAAGCTACTAGCACTCTGCAAAGCTGAGAAGATAGTCCACATGTGTCTACCAAAACAGAAAGGAAGCACAAAACCAAAGAAGAAAGCAGATTGGGGATACAGATTTCAAGCATGGAGGGGGGCTAGGAATGTGAATAAAGGGCCTGCCAGAGCCACATTCTAAGGAGAGATGGGTTGCTCTCAGAAGCAAGACCTAGAGGGACAAGGTCACAACCAGGGGAGGTATCAAGCAGATAAGGTCATATGGGTACATACTAGAAGATACAGCCTTTGCAATGCTTGATAATGGGACAAGTAACCATTCTTCATGTTACCAACATCATCATTGGAGGGGCTTTTATGAAACACCAGAAACAGGTGGTATGGAATTGGGGAGGTACCCTGAAGCAGAACCCATCCAGTCCTATGGTACCCATCAGCTACACCCAAAAGAAGGCTATGCCACAAATTCAAAGAGATCACCATCTTGAAGTCAGCATAAAAGTTTTCAAAACTTGTGGCTCATCTCAGCCCAGAACTCAGCTTTTTCAAGGTCACTAGCATCTTTGTTCACCATCACGTGCACCATAAGTGCACACACAACAGTACACACAAACATACTTATACAACACAATTCACATGAGAGTAGACAACTCTATGGTTAATGCTTCTATTTAAAATCTAGAGCTCGGCACCTTGCGTGGTTCGTTCTAGAGTCTTACATTTCTGAACAGAACATTTGGTCTTCATTTTATATTCTTCACAATAATAGAATTAATCACTTGGTACCCTATTTCTGGCTTGTTATTCTGAAATTAGCTATAAACGATGGGAAGCATCTTGTAGGAAGGAAAAGAATAGATATTTAAGTCCTACTATGTGACCGGAGCTGTGCCATTATCTCGCTTGCTTCTTGTAGTCCCCAGGAGTGGAGTAAGCAAGATCTTCTAGGAAGATAATTTACCAGAAATAATCAAGCCATTTTGAGTGGCAAAGCCAGAGTACACAGCTCAGGCACCTCTGAAACCAAGCAGAGGTCCCTCCCCCTGCACCACACTCATTATCCGGGCTTCTAAGATGCCTGAATTGCAGATCTGAAAACCCAGGCGTGATTGGTCAATTATGTTTTGAGTGTTCTCTTGACATAAACCAGGGTAGTTTCCATATAGGGTGGATAAAATCATTTGATGAAACTTAACCTTCACTCCACTCTGAGTCAAACTACAAAGTGTGACTTTCTGCATTCCTAAAATTAGAATCCAAAGAATATCACACTCTGACAACATGAAAATCTATGCTGCTAAAAAAAACTAGAAATCGATAGTCAATTTTCAGAAGAGATCTATCTTCTAAAGAGATGGCATCCATCCACAACTGTAAACCCCTAACACAAGATGTGAGGCATCCTTAATAGGACGGTAACCGTGCAGAACTCAGTGTGTTTCAGATACCTCCCGCATCCTCCAGAACATCAATTCTCAACCTATGGTCACGGCGCCTTCCACAGGGGTTGCCTAAGACCATCAGAAAACACAGATACTTACATTATGATTCATAGAAATAGCAAAATTACAGTTATGAGGTAGCAACGAAAATAAATTTATTGTTGGGTGTTACCACAACATGAGGAAGTGGATTAAAAGGTCAGAGAATTAGAAAGATTGAGAACCACTAAAAAGAGCTGTCACTGTCTACTTTTATTTTATTTTATAGATAGCCATAGATAGATTCCATTGCTGAATGGAATCTCGGACATGTGTTTAATACATGATGTTACATAGCAATTAGTGGGGACATGACATTGAATGACCTAAGAGTAAAGGTCATGCAAACCCACTATATTCAAGAAGAATTCTCCTGAGAAAGCCGGCCCATTGCTGTTATAAAACATGTGGGATTCATTCTATATGCATTTAGAGCCAAATCAGTCATGAGAAAGTATCAGTGTGTGTACCAATTCAAAACGCCAAGCAGAAATTAAAACAAGTAGGACTCAACTCAAATAGTATGAAAATGTATATATCAGATTAACTCCCAAAACGCTGTATTAATATAACATCAACTGGACTAATCAGCTCAGAATATTGTCTCCATACCTTCTTCATGTTTTTTTCTGGAATTTTATTCTTGGTTTTAAAAGCAGAAGTTTAGAGAACAAGATAAGAACCAGGAACTTCTCAGACCGTTCCTTCTACATTGCTGATAACTACACTGAAACCTGAACATAACCCATATATGCCATGCCAACACACTCCCCAGACTCTTGTTGCTAGTATGTGACACTGACCTAAAAGCCATTTACTGATTTGCTACTTAACACAGGAAGGAAGTGTGCCTACAGGTGCCCCAAAGCCTCGACTACTAATGTAACCATGCCTGGACTTGTTTTCAAAACACCTGTATTAAATTAGGAGCATAGCAATGGATGTAACAAGATACTTGCTAAAGCTGGGGTACTCGGGTATATTTCAGCACATATAATATTTTCCATAATAAAGAGCTAACATTATCGTGCTAACCCAAAGTTAGGAGTCCATAACTGTGAGTCTTTTTCTTCTTTTTTTAAATGAACTTTTAGAATATAATTTATTTAATTTTCATTTTATGTGCATTGGTGTGAGGGTGTCAGATCTCCTGGACTGGAGTTACAGACCGTTGTGAGCTGCCATGTGGATGCTGGGAATTGAACCTGAGTTCTCTGGAAGAGCAGCCAGTGCTCTTAACCACTGAGCGATCTCTCTAGCCCCCCATCTGTGAGTCTTTCAAAAATTAAACTCTAAAATATTAGTCCAGAATTACTAGAATGCAAATCAACATCCAAACACACACACACACACACACACACACACATATATATAATAGAGAGAAATTGCAAGAACAGAATGAGGAGCCACTGGGTTTACCGAATGACATCCTGCTTCATTTGTCTTAACCCTTTCTTGTTCATATGACTTCATACACTTACAGATATACATATATAATTGTGTTTCCCCCAACGAATTTGAGACTTTAAGTCTTCTGTTTGTCTGAGTCAGGGTTTCTACTGCTGTGACGGCACACCATGACCAAAAGCAAGTTGGAGAGAAGGGTTTTTGACAGGCTTGCACTTCCCTATCACTGTCCATCATCAAAGGAAGTCAGGGCGGCAACTCCAACATGGCAGGAACCTGGAGACAGGAGCTGACGCCACGAAGGAGTGCTGCTTACTGGCTTGCTCCTCGTAGCTGCTTTGCCTGCTATCTTCTAGCACCCAGAACCGACTCAGGAGAATCCTACACACAATGGGCCAAACCCCCCACATCAATCACTAATTAGGAAAATGCCCTACAGTCCTATTTTACGGAGGCATTTTCTCAACTAGGGTTTTGTCCTCCCCGACACTAGCTTGTGTCAAGTTGATACAGAACTAGCAGCTCACTGTTTTTCCCCAGCTTTCCACACGCTAGTTCAGGAACCACAGGTGATTCTGGCTGGAACTGGTTATTTTTTTTTTTAAGTTTTTTTTTTCCAGATTTATTATTTATTTATTTATTTATTTATTTATTTATTTATTATGTATACAACATGCCAGAAGAGGGCACCAGATCTCATTCTAGATGGCTGTGAGCCACCATGTGGCTGCTGGGAATTGAACTCAGGACCTCTGGAAGAGCAGTCAGTGCTCTTAACCTCTGAGCCATCTCTCCAGCCCTAGAACTGGTTATTGATGGTGTGTTTTAGGACATAGTGTGTTTTCTCAAGACACCAACAAATAGTCTAAGTTTCCAGGTAGGTTGTAATTCCCCTTGCCTGCAATTTTAGTAACCATCATTTGTAAATGCTTTAATAACTACTGTGATTGGAGATAATTTTACTCAAGAATGAGTCTATTTCACTCAGGCAACTTTCTTTTAAAGTCTACACATTGTACTAGAACATGTCAAGCACTCCTCTGGCAGTAACCCCCACCTTTACCTGCTAGGGCGGACCTTGCTTACCTCCTCCTAGCCTGGCTCGCTCACTTCCCTCCACACTGAGCAGAGTACAAACTGCTGATGGAAGAGGAAAGATGAGAATGAAAGAAGCTGCAGGCTGCTGGGAGAACGTGGAAGGGAAGGAGCGGCTATTAGGAAGATCGCCTATGGGTTAGCAGCAATAAGCTTCTGCACGGGACCAGGCAAAAATGACATGAGATCATTCTTGCAATAGACCAAAAACGACCAAAAGAGACCAGAGGAATCCTTTAAGACACAAAATGCTTATCAGCAACATCTCTAGAGACCCAGCAACTTGAAACTTGCCCAAGATTCCTGGGGCAAAATTCAGTTAGTTATTTTCAACAAATCAAAACATATCTGTTGTCCCTAAGAATTTATTCTT
Source organism: Chionomys nivalis (assembly GCF_950005125.1). Taxonomy (NCBI): domain Eukaryota; kingdom Metazoa; phylum Chordata; class Mammalia; order Rodentia; family Cricetidae; genus Chionomys; species Chionomys nivalis. The sequence continues at coordinate 50,333,229 of NC_080095.1, forward strand.
ATTTCTTTTTATCAGAATATTTTATTTGTTCTTTGACAATTTCATATTTTTATGCAATCTATCTTGAATGGTTATTTTTTCCTTTTTAAAAAGATTTACACTTTTGGCTGAGTGGTGGTGGCACACCTTTAATCCCAGCACTCAGGAGGCAGAGGCAGACAAATCTCTAAGTTTGAGGCAATCCTGGTCTACAAAAGCTAGTTCCAGGACAGGTTCTAAAGCTACAGAGAAACCCTGTCTTGAAAAACCAAAAAAAAAAAAAAAAATTACTTTTAAAATCCTGTGTGTGCATGTATATGTTAGAGAGTCTTTGCAGATGATAAAGGTACCCTCGGAGACCAGAAGAGGGACATCGTGGAGCTGGAGTAAAGCTGACAATAAGCAACCCAACATGTATGATGGAAACTGAAGAACCATCTCGCTGGTCCCTCGAGGAAGCTTACTCTTAAAAGCACACACATGAACATGCACACATACAAATGCACTCCCAAAACATCAGGCCACAAGTGATTAAAAAAATGGAGACCCATGATAAAAAGCCTTAATGAAGCAACGAATGTCATAAAGGAAAGAAAACTGGAGAAACATCTCACTCTCAAAACACCAAATTATCTGGAATACCCATTACAGCTCAAGAGATCTCTGAATACCACCACTTACAAAACAAACCTAGCTGCTTAACCATTTCAGAATGACTTACTGGGAACCACCTGAGGCTCCAACTTCTCTGCATCTCTGGAAACCGCCCTTCAAACTATGAGCTGTCTGAACACAAGGGCATTCTCTCTGGGTCTCATCCTATTTGTGTGTGAGACTGTTTGCCAGGCAAATATTTTTGCAACATCTCTGTGTTGTGCATATACTCACACGCTATGTTCACAGAGAAGGTCCTTCTGGATTCCTTCCAGGAATCACTAGCATCCAACAGTCTGGACTTTCCCTGGCTTTGCAGCTGGTTTTTCCCTCAAGGAGAAATGTAGGGAGATGAGAAAAGTGGAATAAAAGCAATCAGCTAACACTAAGGCAAACTGTGCCTAGGTGTCCTAAGGAGGCCATGATGTCCCCACCTGCCTCTCACCTGTTGCCCCTTACCTGAAGACAGAAGCTCTGTAACACTAGAATTTGCTAATTATCATTTATACAAACAAGACCAAGTGTAATTATTCCTTACTTTACTAATAAAAACCTAAATCTATCATTTCTTTCCCATAGACTTTCTCTCCCCAGATGACTACACTTTTTGGATATATAAACAGAACTGAGAAGAAAAGGATTGATCTCTACTAGTTGACTTTTATGCTAAACACCTGATAGACCTTGTTTGACTTAATGTTCTACTCTGTGCTCCTGTTGAGGCTTCACCAACAGGTCAAGCTCCACCTACATGTAATTAGTTTTCTTTGCAGCAATCCTAATTTCCGAAAAACAGCAGCAAAAACAAGAACAGTAGGCCAGCCAGAGCCTTCCAACACTTCCAGTCTTTGATCTCAACCTTCCCTCCCGCCCCTCACATTCATGGCAGCCAGACAAGGTCTCTGGCTTAAGGGCCCCCGAACAGAGCCCACTGGGGCCATCCGGCAGGAGGAGGGCGTGCCAGTCTGATTCAGAACTCAAGGAACCTTGAACTCACAGCGCCCCAATACTGGGCTCCCTAAAAGCTAGCTCTGGGCCTACAGTCAGTCCCCAAAGGGTTGTGAGGCCCAGCCCCGCTGCATTCCCTGCATCAAGTGTCCCCTCCAGCCAGGTGCCGCATGCCCCCTGAGAGGCCCGCGGACCTCCTGGCCTCCCCTGTCCTGCCCGGTAACACGGGATGATGGGCACGATGGCAAGGGCCCGGCTCCGGAGATGAGGTACCCAGACGCTGCTCCTGCGAGCCTGCCACAAAGGCAGGCGCGCGCGGGAGAACTTGCCACCCCAGGTCCCCCGACCTCCCCCGGGGCCCCCACACTTACTGTCAGTCGCCATGGTCGCGTCAGGGACTGTGGGGCGGTCGCCCGCGGCTGGGGTACCCACGCCGCGCCCGGCCGCGCGCGTTCTCGGCAGGCCCCGCGCGCTCGGGGACCCGCGACGCGCACAGACGCTCCCGCTGCGCGCCCCCGCAGCGCCGCCCCGCTCCCCGTGGTCGCCCCCGCTGGCGTCCCTACACCCCAGCCGAGCCCAGTCAGTCAGCAGCCCGGCCTGCCCTGCCCTGCCCTGCCCTGCCCACCCCGCAGCAGCATCCCTCCCAAAGACAAAGCAGCCAGCAACCTGGCCCACTCCTCTCCAGATACCTTGCCCGCCCTATTCGCCTGCTGCACACTTGTTTTCTTGCCTCAGTTCATCCAGGCCTGGCGCTTCTTTCCAGCAGGGCCAACCCTGAGCCCCAGCTTAAAGGAACAAATCTGGGGAACAGGTGGGAGAGAGCACCAAGAATCACCCAGCTGCCTCCAGGGCTTGAGGACTGAGACTCACCAGGTGCTCCTCTCCTTCCCCTGCTTTGTCCCCAAGGTGAAAATAGAGTTCTGCATGTAGGAGGCTCTCGGATAGCTATTAGATGAGTTAATGGACGGCTTTATAACTGGAAACCTGCGTGAATTAACGAGTGGACAAATGGCGAACTAACTAATTGTATGTGAACCGGATGGGCAACTAACTGGTGGTTAATTGTAGAGCAGCTCACAGGCTTGTCGGATGACTTGTATTAAAGGACCACCTCAATGAGAAAGTCAGACGGTATTGCCTCAAGGGCCATCGTGGTCAAAAGGTCCTTCAAATGAGCCTACCTGTGGGCATCGTATGCCGTCCACCTCGTTGAAGGCTGGAAACTAATTACCAATGGATTCTTGCTACATTTAGGGAACAGTGGCGAATGAGAAGCCACCACCACATCCTATACCGGAAAGCATCAAGTGGCTCAAACACACAGCCTAAAGTGCATGCACAGGAAGCCGTTTGTTTGTCTGTCTTACAGGCACGATGTATTTGGTCCATGTGAGGCTGTTCATCCAGCCCAAACAGTAAGGACACCCGTGGCCTCATCCTAGGCATGACTGTGCACCAAGATTCAGGAGTAAGGCAGAGTGGGAAGCAACGGCCATTTGAGCAGGCAAGCAAAGGAAGGTACAGGAGACCAGCAGAGGAATCTTCTGACCAGTCCCGAGGGTGCAGGTTAGGGAGTCAGCACTGTGGGGACAGCCACATCCACACGCCACACTGCTGGCTCGGAGGTCGCTTTTAATCTTCTAATAGCACATGCGATTCTCAAGTGCATTTAAAGTTAAGAAGTACAGACACCACGCTCATGTTTAGTTATAACAACCCTGTATGGTAGGTCACCAAACAAACAAAACAACAACAAAACCTTGAAATAGAGTATTAAAAAAGACTCAAGGAGGATGAACCTATGTGAAGTTTGAAAACCATGAAGTTAAGCTGTTTTGAGGGACAAGATGGAGAGATGGGTTTGGCTCAAAAGGGAAGGACATTGATGAAGTTCTTTACTCATTAATCGAAGTATTTTCTAAATTATAAAGATAATGATGACTCAAAGTCTGTGTGTGTGTCACGAGCAACATGTAGGGCAGTGGGGTCAAATGTCAGCTAGAAAGGGTTAAGGAACTACTAGATTTCAAAGATGGGACGGCCCCAAGGATGACAGTCCCTCAAAATGCTAGGCTGTAAGTGAAGGAAGAGAGTGTCAAGAGGGTAGGGCTGAGATGAGGTTTATTGTTTGGGATAAATGAATGTTCTACAAGTTAGATAATCCATGCATTCAAATATGTTCAAGAAAAAAATGATTTGTTTTTTATATATTCAAATTAATCTCCTGACCTAAGTGCCCATTCCACCTATCGTGGGGAGCTTGACTTCCCTCACTTTAGAGTCAATTCTACCGGATTCAGGTTCATCTGAGGTAACTCGTCCTTCCCTAAGAGGTTGGGGGAGGGGGTAAGACTGGGTACCATGGGGGTGTGTCAGAAGGCATCAGGTATGACGACTTCTCTCTATAGGAGTGTCTAGACACAGCCATAGGCTGCATTCAGCCAAAGTTATCTATGAATGTGGCCAAACACAAAATTGTAAACTGACTTAAAATGAGAGAGTTGTGTGTGTGTGCGTGTGTCAGGCATGAACTGTGTAGATAATAACATCATGTCAGTGTCAAAATATTGGACACACCCAGTACATCATGGAGATCTCAGTCATGGATGGACATGTTACCAGTTCATGCACGTGACAACTACTGCCCCCTGCCCTGTCACCCACCTCAAAAGTGGACAGTTTGTGGTGGTCAGTTCTCTCCTTTAACCATATTGGTCCCAGGGATCGAACGCTGATTGTCAAGAGAGTGTTTCTTATTCCTTTGGCACATGGTGAAGGGACCTCTGCATAGAGGGCCAACAAAATGTGTAGTGTGACATGAGACAGATCTCATTTCTCACAGCCTAACTGGAAGGTTTACCGCTTCCCCTTGGCCGTGGAATAGAAGTTCTCTCTATTCGAGCATAGGATGTTTTCAGTTGCATGTGACTACATAGCAGTAGGGTAGACAGGAAGAGCATCATATCTCACATAACAAGGAATCCAGAGGTAATGAATGGTCCCGCAGCTGATTTAGCAATGCCAGTGAGGACTTGAGTCTCACTATCTTCCTACTCTGCCAGCTTCAGTCTCTGTCTTCACCACCACAATGGGACTGTGGTGTGGGATGTCCTTCTGTATATGTGTTGCTTTTATTGGTTAAAGAATAAAGAATCTGCCTTGGCCTGTGATAGGGTAGAGTAGAGCTAGGTGAGGAAAACTAAACTGAATGCTGGGAGCAAGAAGGCAGAGTTGAGAGATGCCATGGAGCTGCCAGAGGGGAAAGACGCAAGCTGATGCCTGGAACCTTGCCAGTAGGCCACAAGCCTCATAGTAAAATATAAAATAATAGAAATGGGTTAACTTAAGAGATAAGAGTGAGCTAGAAATATGCATAAGCTAATAGGCCAAGCAGTGTTGTAATTAATGCAGTTTCTGTGTGATTATTTCAGTTCTGGGCAGCTGGGAACAAACAAGCGGCCTCCTCACAACAGGGCTGCAGCAGCACAGGGCCTCTTTATCTCCACATGATCACATTCAAAAAGCAGGCAGGTCGAGGGTTTTCTTTCCACCTTTCTTTCTTCCTTTTTTTTTTTTTTTCTTTTTAAAAACAAGGTCTCGATATGTAACCCTGGCTGCCCTATTCTGAAACTCACTATATCACTATATAGACCAGGCTGACCTCAAACTCATAGAGATCCTTCTGCCTCTGCTTTCCAAGTACTGGGACTAAAGGCATGTACCATCATGGCTGGCTCATCCTCTTTCTACCAGAGGTGAAAATCATTTTGGCTGTGACAGAGGCTGGAAAGATAAGTGTCTGTTGTTTTCAGCTCCTATTGCACGTGGTGAATTCTGCCATACAGAGAGAAACAGCAAGGAGGAAACAGGTAAGGATGCCACTGTGCTCTCATACCCCTAATGGGACTTTAGTTCCCTGAGCTCCTTTATGAGTAAGGTCATCCCTCCAGAGATCAGAGGTCCCTCTCCTAAGGGGCTGAAAAATAGACTATTTAATGTTCTGCGTTCTTGCAAATCTGTGTCTTGTAGTTGCCCTCAGCTTTTGAAATTAAAAGACAATACTTGGGCTTTTTTCTCTTTACAAAACTTAAGACTCGGGACTAGAGATATGGCTCAGCAGTTAAGAGCAATTGTTGTTCTTCCAGAGGCCCTGAGTTCAGTTCCCAGCAACCACACGGTGATTCACAACATCCAGGGGATCTGATACCTTCTGAGGCACATACAAATATGCAGGAAAAAGTCATATGTAGATAAAATAAAATAAATATCTAAAAAAGATTCTTTTAAAAAATAAGAATATAAATACCAAAGTCTAGCTAGAGGTGGGAGACCTACCTGGTAAATGAAATCATCCAAGAATGAAAACCATAGTCAATGCTAAGCTCGGGTTCTAGTGTGCTTACCAAAGGAGGAGGAAGATCCAAATTAAAGAAAAGTGGGAGTGAGGGTTGGATGAGGAGGGCTGGTGTGGCAAGCATTGTAGAATGTTCACCCTAGAGAGGGAGGGGAGAGGAGGAAGGGAAAGAAGAGAAGGAAAAGGAGGAGAAGGAAGGGAGAGAGAGAGAGAGAGAGAGAGAGAGAGAGAGAGAGAGAGAGAGAGAGGAGGAGAAGAGAAGAGAGAAGAAGAGAAGAGAAGAAGAGAAGAGAAGAAGAGAAAAGAGAAGAGAAGAGAAAAGAGAAGAGAAGAGAAGAGAAGAGAAGAGAAGAGAAGAGAATATGACCTGGGAGCCAAGAAAAGAGGAATATAATTAGTGGGAGTGGCAAGACTTAGCCCCCAAGGACACACCCTCTATGACCTACTTCCTACAATGAGGCCCCAACACCCCAATTCTCACAGCCTCCAAATATCATCATTTATGAATCCATGAAGTGATTAATGCACTCATTAAGTCAGAGCCCTCATGTCATAATCATCTCTAGAAATGTTCTTTCAGATATATCCAGAAGTGCACCACCCCCAGCAATCCCCTCAGGCCTCTCTTAATCTAATCAGGCTGACAAACTGTGAGGAAGAGCACACAGGTAAGATTGAAAACTCAAGACAGTGAAAAGGCTTTTAAGCTGTTTATGTTGGTACAAAGAGACAAAACAGAAAGGATGAATAGGTATAAAGAGTTCCTAGCCAATAGTAAGGATTTTCCTAGAACTAGACCCAAGGAGCAGGGAAAGCAAGGTTTGGGAGCAAGTAACAGAAGCACAAGGCTAGTAGGTCTCAGAGTCACTGGAACAGCCAGCCCAGAGCTTAGGATGTCAGGGGCAGGAGAAGGGCCACAGTAAAAATGAGTAGGGGCAGAGAGAAAACTAAGGAGGTCAGAACCTGAGGACCTTCAGGATGACAAGTAGGACGACTAACTAGCCTGGGAGAACAAGGTTAGGACAAAGGAAGGGTGGGACCAAGCATCTGTGTTTAAAATGTTCTTGCTGCCTGGCGTGGTGCACACACTCTGGCTGCATAGGCAAGAGGTTCTCTTTAAGTTTGAGGCCAACCTGGTCTACCCAGTGAGTTCCAGGCCAGCAAGAGCTACGCCAGTGAGAGCCTGCCTATAGATCAGTATTCTTGCTAAGGTAATTTGATAAAGAAAGGGTTCTCCATTGGGGTTCACGTGTCACCACACACATTGTTTGAGTGCAATTCAATCAAGCAGGACAGGTCTCTCTCCTGTGGGCAAGAAATGAGACTGAGGAAGGGTGGAGGGCCCTGGGCACTGCAGAGCAAACATTTTACAGTTACCGATAATTGAAACAGTTATCACCTCTGTGCTACAGTCTGCGGAAATAAAGCTGTTTTAAATATAATTTGTGTGTGATACCTGTTAGCTACTTATTTTATCAGACATGGGAAGAGAACAAGATTTGATTCTTTCTTTTGTAAGAATTTACTTTTGGGAGCTGGCGAGATGGCTCAGTGAGTTAAAAGCTCTGACTGCCTCCTCTAAAAGAGCAGGGTTCAATTCCCAGCACCCACATGGCAACTAAACCATCTGCAACTCCAGTTCCAGAGGATACTGTGCCCTCTTCTGGTCTTCATAAGCACTGAACACATGTGGTGCACAGTCTCATACATGTAATGTAAAATATGTTTTTAAAGAATTTACTTTTTACTTTCATTAGATGTCTTCATCTCTTTGCAATAGTGTCTAAGTCACCAAACTCAAATATTTCATAATGTGCAATTATGACAGACTGTGGTAGTAATAAATTTTTTTTTAAATGATATAGCCATTAAGTAATAAATACCAGTATGTTCTGGTTTAACCCTTGTAAGTCATGTTGTATAGGAAGATAAGGTCGACCAAACCAAAAGGAGCCAACCTGGAGTCTGCCTGGAGCTGTCAAGGGTCCTGTCTGTGCCTAGCCAGTAAGGAGTTACCAAGCAGAGTTTCCTGGGTGCCTAACAGGCGCTGTCAGAGGTCCTGATCGTGCCTAGCCAATGAGAGACGAGCATGAGATGTCAACTGTCAACTGTTACACAGCCTGGGTGCTGGGAGGGTGTATAAGTTTTCCCCTGTTGTTGAATAAACGAGTCTGCTGTAAGCCTTCTACCTCACTCTCCGTGTCTGCGATCGTTAGCGTCCCGCCTTTTCACCCCCTCCCCCATGGAAGACGTTAGGACCTCCAGCAGTATCCGGCGCTCACCCGGTCATAGTCTTTTTTTTTTTTCTTTGTGGCTGTAATCTTTGTGTTTTGCCAGGCACAGGTTCTAGTCGTCTTCCTCTCCTCATTCGCGTTGCTGCACAGCGCCCCCAAATGGTGTATCTTCGGTGAAAAGGCCCCTTGGTTCCTTTGATGGGTAAACGTTGGGACCCCCATCCTTTCCTTCTTTGGAAAGGTCCCTCCATCCCTTCCTTCTTTAGGAAGCCCCCCCACCCCCGTCCCTTCGGCGGGTAAATGTGGAACACCTGTCCTTTCCTTCATGTGGTCTGTCATGTTAATCTGCCCATTCAGTTAGAAAGACACATTTTTTTTTTCCTGTTTCGGTTCACCTGGTGGTTCCATATAAGGAATCACACACACACACACACACACACACACACACACACACCCCAGGAGGCAGAACCAAGGCTCGGCTCCTGAACGCTATCCCCCGTCTGGAGACAGTATGGGCATGCGGCTGTGGCCTAAAGAACCACAGAAGTTCCCCACTAATCACTAGACATGAGGGTTTCATACAATTTCCCACCCCTGTTGACTGTTGATCGCCAGCTGTCCCTCTAGAGGGGAGCTGACAGGCAGGGTGGTGTGACCTGTCATCTGTGGGAGTGCCGCCTTCACCTTAGCAGAGAGAAGTGAACTGCATGGAGGTGCGGGAGATGAGGGCCCAGAGACTGGCGCTGGCCAGGCTTGCAGTGTGTGAACTGCGATGGGTGTGAGCTGTGACGGGTGTGAGCTTCCTGCTTGACTGAGGTCTCAGGGTGCTGGCCAAGCCTTTCCAGGTGACACTTCAAGGTGTGGGCTCAGAGGTAATAGGCTTCCCTAGCCTGGTGTATAACTTCTGGTACCTGGTTCCCCTCACATGAGCAGCACAGGCGTCCACTCCGGTGCAGGACACAGCATACAGGTTGCAGTGAAGGCTCCGGGCCCCTCTTAGGTCTCCACTGGACTGTGTACCTGTCATCCGAGCTGCCTGCTTCTTCTGGCGCTTCTGTCCTTCCAGGTGGTGCTCGTAGGTCTGCAGCCGTGTGCAGCTGATCCTGCAGACCTCACAGTAGTGCATGGAGGGCAGCTGGGGCCCGCCTTGGGCTTCAGCAGCTTCTCCAGGAACTGCAGCGTGTCGCTTGTAAAGCTGGGGTCCCAGGTCCTGTGACCTGGCCTGCCCTAGGTGTCTGAGCCCTCCAGAGTCTTCCCGGATGCCTGCTGCTTCTGTGGGGATGCCCTGGGACTTTGGTGGGTTGTCCAAGCAGTGGGAGCTTGGGCCTGGCCCACAGAATGAGGCTGTAACTGGCTGCTCTGGTGTCGTCACAGTTCCTGGTCCCCTTTGACTCTCGACAGCTGGTGTGTGGATGCTGCTGTGGCCACAGCTTCTCGCTGCTGCTGTCAGTACACACCCTCGCCTACTGGGGCTGATCTTCACCTGGGTGCTGCTGCGCTTAGGCTTCTTGCCCGGTGCTGCTGGAGCACCGGCCTCAAGGCCAGCGGTCTGTGCAGTGGGCAGGCGCTGTTGGAGAACAAGGAGCGAGCTGTGCACCTGGGGGTGCACACCTACAATCTGCCCGTCTGGGTTCATTTTCCAGACACCAAAAGAGTAAAATGGCTAAATAAGATGGAAAAGCACATGTGACCTTTATTTGTCAATTTATAGAGACACTCTTTCCAGAAACCATAGAACCAGCTGTGTGTCAGGGACCATTGTCCTAAGAATGTTTGCAGAGAGCCCCACACCCCACCTATCTTGAGAACTGTTTGTTAACGGAACCACAAACGAATGTTTCCGCTTACACAAAAAACACCAGGCGTGCTAACTGGTGACCTTTGCTACCCCCTACCCCCCACCCCAAGCCAAGTTCCTCATTCAAGAGCTATATAAGCTGTAACCATTACCCTAATAAAGTGAGACCTTGACAACTGAATTCTACTTGGTCTCCTTCTTTTCTCTTGCCCATGATTCTTACAGGTAGAGCCTCTTCAGACCCTGAATAACTGGACCTGCTGGACGGGTCAGCTGTGAGGGGAGCAAATGTTCACAAAGTGAACGTGGGCCAGCAGCCCCTCAGTGTCAGTGGTGCTAGGGTTTATACTAAAAATGTAAACGAAAGACATTATTTTGGACCTTCAGATTAGTTTTGCAGGAAACTGTGAGATTGATTTGGAGATCAAGTAAAATTTCTGTGGAGCTGGAGCTGATGTGAAAAGTATTCAGATTCATGGGACAATGTGGGTGATCCTGGAGCCCTTGACTGGTGACACGCCTTTAGCTGGAGCACTGTCCATCTTCCTTAGGAAACCACTCTTAGGGATTAACTGGACAGGACTGACTAATCTCCTGCACATCCCTGTTTATCAGATACTATCATTTTGGAGACAATATCAAACTAATTGAAAATCATTTGCCAAAAAAAAACCAAGATCATAGCAGTACTCCCTACACTTCTAATAAGGATTCAGTCCCATGCAGTCCCCTCCTCCACTCCCATCCCTCATGGCACCCTGGCCTTTTCAGATTCCAATAAAACTCAGGGGACTAAGCGCTGGTACCTGTCACATATTAGATCTCACTACCTAAACACCTGTATCTCTTTAATTCTCAGAAAAGCTGTAGTCCCAACTCAATTAAAAATTAAAGCTGGCTTTGGAGTTGGAAGGTGGCTCTCTCCTTCTCTAAACCCAAGCATGCTGCTAGAAGAAAAAAATCACAGTTTCTGTCTCATATCAGAAGAGCCACCTGGTGTGGGACAGAAGAAAACCAAAAATCTAGGAACAGATTTGTTGTCAAAACTCTGTTATCTTTCCAAAATTCTATTTCTCCCCTTATTTTTGACTCTTTAGTGCTTTTCTTTGGATAAGCAACTTTAGTATATATTGACAGAAGAATACATAAAATAAATAGATCAATAGAAAAACAGATATATAGATGATAGAAAATAGATGATATATAGAAAGACAGATGATAAAAAATAGATCATTAGATACATAGATGATAGATAGAATATAGATAGGTGATAATAGATGTGACATATATACTCAGTAAAATATTATTACATTTAAATATATTTATCTTATTTTTAATTTTTGTAGGTATATGTATGTCTATGTGTCTACATGTATGATCCTGCCTATTCAACAATTCAGTGACTTTCTGGGCTCTTGGAAGAGTCCCATACCACTGGCATCCCCTACAATCCACAGGGACAAGCCATTGTGGAAGGGACCAACTGAGTTCTTAAGGAGCTTTTGGCCAGGACTGTCTCACCATAGGTTAGGAGAGAGCCTCATCTGGCCTTAACAAGAGGTCCTTTTCCCTATGAACTTTCTCAGTTTTGAAGGCAAGGGCTTAGCCCAGCTTACAAGCACTGGGCATCCTGTCAAGGAACACACCCCTGCCCCTGGTGAGATAGAGAGATCCTATCTCCCTCCGATGGCAGCCTCCAGCCCCCCTGCTAACCCGTGGGAGAGGATATGCTTGTGTTTTTCCTCAGACTGCAACAACACCAACGAGGGTCTCTATAAGAGATGTACATCCAGCCATGGATCAGAATAACCCAGGATGGGTAATGTATATACTCCCCCTTTTTTGCTCTCATTGCCCCCCTAACAAATTCATTCATAAAGGGCAGAGATTATAGCCTTTGACTCTTTTTTTTTTAAAAAAAAAAATAAAGTTTGCCGGGCGATGGTGGCGCAGGCCTTTAATCCCAGCACTCGGGAGGCAGAGGCAGGCGGATCTCTCTGAGTTCGAAAGCCACAGAGAAACCCTGTCTCGAAAAACCAAAATAAATAAATAAGTTTGGCATAATATAAAAAGGCTATTGGATCCTCCTGGTTGCTCACATATACATTAACTGGTGGGATGGTTTTGTTAACCCGTATTCTTCTTAAATGTCTCATGCAGCAGATCTGACATCAGTGGACAGCAACTAAGGTGACTCTTCAGGTGCTAATGGCTCTTAGGCACCCTTCTCGCAGTCCTACACAGGAGGTTATGAATGCCTGGTTATTTATAATTCAAAAGGCTATTATTGCCGGGCGGTGGTGACACACGCCTTTAATCCCAGCACTCCGGAGGCAGGGGCAGGCAGATCTGTGAGTTCGAGGCCAGCCTGGTCTACAAGAGCTAGTTCCTAGTTCCAGGACAGGCTCCAAAGCTACAGAGAAACTCTGTCTCAAAAAAAAAAAAAAAAAAGGCTATTATTACCTAGTACCCCCACCTTGGCAGTTCTCCAAGAAAGAATGCTCAGTACAAGCTTGTTTAGCCAACCTAAGACAGGCACAGTCCAGTGCTGAGTCCTCCTGAGGTGGGGTCAACAGGGCCTGAGCAAAGAACTCTGACCCCGCTGAGCACCCTATGTAATAAATTTTTTAGAAATGTGGATATTTAGGAAGATAAGGTCTACCAGACCAAAAGGAGCCAAACTGGAGTCTGCCTGGAGTTGTCAAAGGTCCGGTCTGTACCTAGCCAATAAGGAGCTACCAAACAGTGTTTCCTGAGCGCCTAGCAACAGGCGCTGTCAAAGGTCCTGATCACGCCTAACCAATGAGAGATGTGCATGAGATGTCAACTGTCAACTGTCACCAGACTGAGTGCTGGGAGGGTGCATAAGGTTTTCCTTGTTGTTGAATAAACCTCCTACCTGACTCTGGCATCTGTGGTCTTTGACACCATGCCTTTTCATCCCCTCCCCCGAGGAAGACCCACAATATCATTGGGAACAGATAGAGGCTAACAGGGTGGAATCTCATCTAGGTAAAAGGACCTGGGAGCAGTTTCCTAAAACTAGGAAACCTCAGGGTCATGGTTGTCTGTCTCCTGATCCAAGATGTCTCTTCCCTGCCAAACCTGTACAAAGCATGTTTTAAGGGATCCAAATGCATGAATATAGGTGAGGCAAAGAAGAAGGAATGTGGCAAATTAGGTCAAAATGGTGGTCCTGCTGTTCACAATTCTGCATGTGTGAATTCTGCATCCACTTTCAATTTCTTAATAGAGGTAAGAACAGCCTTTCTTTAAAAGTACTTTGCAGCAAGTATTCAAGAAATAGTTTAAAAATACAGGATCATCTTTTAAATGAGTTAAAGTGCTGGAGTATTTGTGCAACCCTGCATGCAGAATACTTATCATGTGCAAGGCCCTGGGCTTGATCCCAGCACTCCAAACAAACCACAGTTATGGAGATAATTCTTAAATATCTCAATGAAGATACTCACCTGGAGATGGAGAGGGTGGTCATTGAACATCCTTAGAAGAATCAGCATGCTCACAGAGGACAAGAACTGTATTCTATCGATTCTGTTTTTCCAATGACAATCCCAGGCTTTCCCAAAGTGTGCATTTCTGACCACCTGGTCTAGTCACTTGGGAATTTCTGTAAGAATGCAGATTCCTAGAGTACAAACATCTCAAACACACTAACCTGGAAGTCAAGAGTGGGAACCCTATACTCTGCTAACTAAGCATGCTCCTGATCCAGGCAACAGCAGGTAGTTACAGGGACCAAAATTGCCCAAAGACTTAGACTTTCATAGCCAGGAGTTTCTGCTTTGGTCTTGTCCACAATGGAGTCCAGGGCTGGGGGCGGAAGTGGTGTGGCTAGCTCAGCAGTTAAAGCACTTGCCATCAAGAAAATCAGAATTGGGACCTTGAACCTGTTTTTTTAAGTGGATTCTTTAGGCACAAGAGCTATTTATTGAGGAGGTTTGTTAGCACAGAGCTTGTTTCCAGTGACGGAATCCTTAGAATGTAGTCTCTCCAATAAGACTAAGCCAATATAAGTCAATTGTCACTAAGCCAATATAAGTGACAAATCTTTACAGGGTAAAGACCATTAATTATCCCACAGCACTCATCAACAGGACACCACCCCCTTTCATGGAGGCTCCTCCCTCCCTCGTGACCCAGGACCATGCAGAGGTTTCCACTTCTGAACACTAGATCTTAAAAATTTGGGAGTGGACAGGTCCATTTATGGACATGGTTGCTTTCTTTTCTTCCAGTGAGGTAACATCAGTTCTCTGTCAAAGTACTTGTCTATTTTAGCTAAAATAAGACACAACTTTTCAAAGCTGTGACTTGTTTAAGGAGTAATTCACAAACAAGAAGCTTCCAAGGTATCTGAAAACACACATGCACTTTATCATTTTTTTTTCCTACTTGGCTCAAGAGAGCTAAATAACTACAAAGGGAAATGAGAGTTTCAGAACACGACTTGGCAATATTTCCATGCTTCCACCTAGAAGAACACGTGTGCTCTGTGAATTCGTTTATTCTTCTGAATCTTGATCTCCACCTCTTGACCTGTTTGGCCCAGTTTCTCCCTATCCTTCACTCCAATTAAAAAGAGCAACCTGTACTTCTGAGCAGCTGGGTGCTACTTCCCGTTCAGTCCTCAACAATGATAAAATCTGCCCTCAAAGCACAGTCAAATTGTCAGATTCGAGGGATACAATGTCACTGTCATCATTTACTGCTACTCATCACCCCCTCTTTGAAACTGCATCCTTTCAGCTATGAAACACTTGGTTTTTCTAAACTGCCTTCCAAACCCAATATATTGGTCAACAGGTACCCTCCAACCTCTGTAGTACCCCTTCACTTTGGTGCTACCCTCCTGGTTCCAAAATGAAACCAAATTTTGACAATACTTGGCAAACTTCTCTGAGGTTTTGACTTGTGTGGTGGTTTGTTGAGAGCCAGACCAGACTGGGACTTCTCCTGAGGTGCTGACATATGGAAAAGGAACTTAGTTTCTTGTCTAAAACCAGGTACACGCTTAGCAAAGCCAGTAATGACCTGGGCCAGAGCCTTGGGGGAGCTAAGGTTTTGGATCCTGGGAAGTCCATTTTCCCCCCTTCATGAAGGGCTTGGTCAGAGACACTCTTGCGATATCCTGTGTTCCCCTTGTGCACCACTATATAGCTTCCTCCTGACTTTTTCACATTGTATAGCTTCCTGCCGACTCTGTCCTCTTCTCCCCCATGCAAGCAGTATGTAAGATGCTGTGCTTCTTCATAAGCTTGCTTGGCATAAGACATAGCTTATGCAAGACCTTCTGATCTCAGCCTCCCAATGTTCTTCTTTTCCCCTTCATCTGCTGCCTCGCTCTCAGGAGGAACTGTCACTGAAGAATGACTCTAGGTCAGTGGCTACAAGTGGAGGTGGTGCCGTCAGACTTGAAGATTCCAGTACTGGCCTCCCCACTCTGCAGCATGATCCCAGGAAAATCATATAACACCCATGTGCCATTCCTTCCTACTGCCTACCATGACTTCTGGGACTAACAGTGTGACAGAGCAGAGAAGAAAGGATTTGTTTTGAGTGTTTGCCTGAATGTTGTTAGTGTACCATATGCATGCAGAACCCAGGGTGGCCAGAAGAGGGCACTGGATCCCCAGAGCTGGGGTGTGGGTACTAGGAGTGGAGCCTGTGTCCTCCGCAAGAGCAGTAAGTGCTCTTCACTGCTGAGCCTGCTCTCCAGCCCCAGATCCCATACCTCTAAAGGCCCCTCTTTGTATGAAATCCTCAAATAATTAATAAAAATATTTTAAAGGGAAAGAAGGTTGAGACACAATTAAAAGGCCTTCTTGCACCTCCGGGATAAACTGCTGCAGAAGTAACTGTGAGTGGTGTCCTGTGTGCGACAGAAGTGGGAGAATTTCCAAAGAAAAAAGAAAACAAGGAACTGAAACCAGAACAGGCAGGACACAAGTGGTGGATGAAGAGTTGATCTCAGAGCTGCTGCAAGCGAGGCCCCATCAGGAGAGAACAGAGGCAGAGAGACTGTGGAGGTGCCAAAATTATAGCATTCTGGTGCACAATAAACACAGACATCAATCCTTTCTAAAGGAAAGCATCAAATTAGGCCCCAGCACTCAGGTCAAGAAAATTTGAGCTCCCATTAGAAATCGCTAGGGATGAAGACTACAGATCAACATGGTTGACTTGTTGAAGTTCAGATACTGCAAGATCAGAAACGGGGTAAAAAAAACTACAATCTTTTAATAAAATATAGAAAAAAATCAAAGAATACCATCAAAAACATCTCAGCAGTTAACAATAAAGCTCTCTGTAGCATGAATTCTAATTGCTCTTAATAAAAACCCAGAGACAGATGTTAGGGGATGAAAGATGAGATCAGAGAAGCAGTGCAGCCAGCCACTAGAGAGACCTTTTACCTCCTGAATCCTCAGACCAAAAGGGCGATCCTGTCCTCTGACTGCTTCAGACTGCTGCCTCAGACTAAAATAAGCTCCTGCCTCCACCCACCTTATATTCCTCTCTCTGCCCAGCCATATCACTCCTGTCTCCACCTCCCTAGTGTCGGGATTAAAGGTGTGGGATCCCAAGTGCTGGAACTGGAATCACCTTTGAATTAGCTTTTTCCTTTATAGACTGGGTCAGTTTCATGTAGCCCAGTGTGGCCTTGAACTCACAGAGATTTCTCTGCCTCTGTCTCCCGAGTCCTGGGATTAAAGGTCTGTGCCACCACTGCCTGGCCTCTAGTGCTGTAGCTCTGCACTCTGATCTTCAGGCAAGCTTTATTTGCTGAAACACAAACAAAATGTCACTACAACTCTCAAAAAATAAAAATAAATAAAAGCAAAAATTAAAATATAAATAAAAAACTAAAAACTAGGTGGCTAAAAGAATGGCCCTGCCTGGACCTGGCCCCTCCTTCTGGAGCCACAAGTTCTGGTTTTAACCAGCTCTTCCTGATGTCCACACCTGCCTTGTTTCATTTCTTGTGGTCGCCCAGACTGTACAAATTGGCTGGAATTCTCTGTTCATTTTATTAAAGGTTGATATGGGGGGGAGGATATAAATCCACCAAAGAATAAAAGAAAATGAAATTCTGACAATACAGCCCTGAGGTATCATTCTACGGTTTCATTTTCCTCTTAGATGCAATTAAATCCTAATTACATAGACCCAGAAACATCACAGAGATGTGTTCTGCCTCCTTAGACTGTAGTCTTGAGAGTAAATCATATTTGCAAATCTAACAAAATCTGTCAAAAGAATAATAGAGTTATTCATTGAGAGCATGGTGATTCAATATTTTATCCTATACCAGAGACAAATATCTTTTGTTTGCTTGGTTCATATCAAGTTGCAAACAGGATGGCTTTCTAGAAATACAGATTTTGAAAAAAGACAAGAGTATTTCATTTTTGAATCCAATACTCTGGAAGGGAAGCGGTTAACTGTTTAACTGTGTGTACTTACCAAGGGAGGCAATATACCAACTATGCTGCAGGAAACTAAGATAAATTGACCCAAAACCTTTAACAAAGAGTGAGCAATTTCTGAGGCTTTAGCAAAGCTCACATCACTTAAAAAATACATTTGCCATAAAAAAACTCATGTTTAATACATCTCATGGGTATTGTCCTCTCTCCAAGGAGTCAGCTGAGGCTACCATGGCTCTCTTAATTTCTCTGGTTACAAGGTGTTCTAGCTGGCTTTCTGCTGCTGTGGTAACGACCACGACCAAAAGCAACTTGGGAGGAAAGGGTTATTTATTTCACCTTACAGCGAGTCCTCTTTCTCTGGCTATTAGCAGTTAGAAGTCAGGGTGGGAAATCCCCGAAAAGAGCCATCAGCGACACGCTCCAAACCTGAATGTAAGTTCTCTTCATCTCCCTGGCAACACACAACTCAGTGGTTCTAGGGCTACAAAGTAGCTGGAAGTGACAAAGGCTGTGCAGAGTTTTCAGCAGCTTCCCACTCATGTGTGGGGCTCCTGAGTTCAAAGTTCAAGTCCTGGAAGGTTATATTCATGTGACCAATACTTTATGTGACCCAGTAAAAAAAGTGGTGCCAACAGGCTGTGGTGGTGTGCGCCTTTAATCCTAGCACTGGAGACAGTTGCAAGCAGATCTCTGTGAGTTTCAAGTTAGGCTGATCTACATAGCAAGTTCCAGGACAGCAAAGGACCCTGTCTCAACCCCCTCCTACACCCCACCAAATACACATATATATATAATGATTAGAGAAGGTGACAAACAAGTCGCTGCAATCAAGACAGAAACCCATGAAAAGGAATCAAGGAGAAATTTCAGAACTAAAAATTGGTGCCTCTAAATTAAAGTTATTGGAGAAAATCAAAAGCAGATCGAATACAAGAGAGGGAAAAATCATGAACTTAAAGACCAATCAAAAGGCTCTCTGGAGCACAGAAAAAGTGTTATAGGGAAAAAATATGGCCCATGAGACAGTCCTAGTAACAGGCATAAATAAGGTCCCAGAAAGAGAAGTGAGGTCAGTGCAGTAGACATCACGGGTTAGAAAAATCAACCACACCAGTTGCCGAGTAACAATAACAACAAAAGACTGGACTGTAGGCAGCCATTGGAACTGGTGGGACTCTTGCTAAAGCATGTGCTTAGCAGACGACAGGCTGTGGGTTTGAATCCCAGACACAAGCATGACTTTCACAAACAAACAAAGAGCAATGGATAAGGTCCATACGTGAGTAAACGTAGACGTGTTTGTCAAAAACAGGAATATCAGGCTGGGTGGAAGCCTACAATTTCACAGACTCAGGAAGTTGAGACAGGAGGACAGAAGGTTCAAGACCTATCTGGGCTACACAGTAGATTCCAAGCCCAGCATGTGAAACTTAGCGAGTGAAACAACAGACTGAGCATAGCTAGGTGGAGGAGCCCTTGCCAAAATAGCTCTGAGTTAGAGTATACGCAGCCCCAAATTCTTGAGGATGGCATGTATTAGTGTAATGCAAGCGTAAACCCAGACTGCCCAGAGCAGATGGTCTTCACCACTGTGTAGTGTGGCTGGCTGTGAAAAGAGTCTCTGTCCCTCCCTGATTATATCATGATTGCACTGGGAAATCCTGAGACTCTAAATGTCTGCCCATTCACCTTTTCTGAGGAAAGCTGCCAGAGATGGGCTCTTCTCTGTCATCTGTTGTGCCCTATGGTACACGGGTCACAACTGTAGGAATCAGTTAAGACCATCATCTGAAGTACAAGAGGCCTACAGTTATTGTCCAAGTCTTTGAGGAAGCTGTGTCTCTGATGGAGTCCCTTACTCACTTAGCCGCATTCTTCCGGTAAGCTTCTAGCATTTAAGATAGTGGGAGGATGCTTTGTTTCTTCTGACTGAAAGAAGCCTGCTCAAACGTCTCTTGCAATAAAAATTCAGACCTGTAATACACAGCACAGTAGAATGAATAATTCAGGCATTTAAAAATATCACATAAAAGAGATTATACAACCTCGAGTCTGGGCTTTGACATTTACATTAACACAGAGAAGAAAAATGTGCAATGAAAATTACTACACAGTCGTTCAAAAGATAAAGGAAATGTGAATAGTTTAACACCCACGGAGTTCTTTCCAGCCACTAAAAAGTAAGCCTTCTTCAAACTATAATTTAATTCAAGCACCAAGGGTAAGAAAGGTATTAGGAACTATGGTTATTTCCCTAAGTTAACCTGGGGGGAAAATGAAAGTAATTTTCAGTGCATAAAGTTCATTTGTGAGATATTTTCTCAAGAGATAGTAGACAGACAGGCAGGCAGACAGACAGACAGGCAGGCAGGCAGGCAGGCAGGCAGGAGAGGTATCAATCTTTTCACTATACCCAAGCTAGGCTGACAAGAGGGTATACATTATACCTAATTAATATTAACACAAGGAAACTAGGGTTCCCTTCAGCTGTCAAATGAGCCAGAGTTTAACCTGATCGACTCAGTGGTCTGCGTAAACCCAGTCCTTCGGTTATTATAAGAACTGCATTGAGTAGTCTATCACTTCTCACCGTCATGTGCCTGCGAGACGACCCCACAGAGTCTACAAGTGCTCTCTGAGAAAGAGATTACAGCTCAGCTGTCCAGTGTTGCAGCTGGACAAGGCCTATACACATCTGGAGTGTCCCACCCATGTCAGACAGAGCTGAAGTTAGTCCTAGTAGCTAAAGGATAGCAAACCCAAGTTTTACGCAAGTCAACATTAATATTTTTATCTTAAAATATTGTACTTACAAGATATATATTTTTAATCATATCAGACTTGGAAATTTCCTCTTCAAGCCAGATTTTGAACCTTAATACTTAACTATACGTTAGGCTGAATAGCCGCATGTCATGGAGGTGACCCACTTCTTTCTGGCAGCATTCACACAATTTCCATTTAAACTCCTGGATAAGAAATTAGAAGAGCAGCACATACTATAGAACTTTCCCTGTGATTTACAAAGACACATTCTAAAATTTCTAAGACCGCTCCTCAAGGCTTACTAGAAAGTATGTAAGCATTAGACAATTTATTAATCTAATCGTATGTGTAGGTGAGGACACACACATGTACAAATGTATTCATATGCATTAGACCAAAGGGTACTTCAAAGCAAACACTGAAGAAGCTAGCAAGCGAGGCACGGTGGTGCAGTCTACAACCCCAGCAGTGGGGAGACTGAGGCAGGAGTGTGGTCAAGGTCAACCTACCATACACAGCAAGACCCTGTCCAGTAAATGGACAACAGGGACACATCATTCAGTACAAAAGGACTGTTAACTTTCTAAGTTATCAGTCAAGTCGCTGACCATGCAAGTTTCACACATTAAAAGACAAAGCAAGTGGGAAAAACTTTTATTGCACTTAATCATAACATATAAACTATTAAACAAAAACCACAGCCCAGAGCATTATTAGATGACAGGTACGAGTCACTTATATATAAATAGCATTTTAAGAAACTGAAAACTAGAGTAGTAAACATTACAGCGCATGAAGGTGCAGCCACAGAACTTTCGGGAGCTAGCACACAGCGCACAGCTTTCTGTCACAGCCTGAATGCAGACTTTATCTCCATCCACACAGACGCTGAACAGAGATGTTACAGAGCTTCAGAGTCAGCGCCTACTCCAGCTCTTGACCGACACTGGGCTCTCCCATCTCACAGAAATGACCTCGTTCTCAGACGTCAGTCCTCACTGGCCAGCCTCCTGCTCACAACGAAATCAAACCTGTTCTTCTGTCAGGAAGCTCAGAAGCTACACTCTGCCAGGCTCCTGGTCAGCGCTTTCTTTTCTTTTTGGGAGCGGTGAACTCTATGGATACAAGGTTAAGAAGTACACAATTCTTTTAAAAAACTGACATTTAAATGACAGACTTAAGAATAAAACACACTTCACCTATGTAAGAGTTTAACTCCTGTAACCCAACAATGTCCTCACAGCCACGATCCAAGAGGGGGGCAGTGAGGGAGATGAATCTCACATACACACACTCTCTCTCTTTCACACACACACACAAATGTATAATAGATATTAAATTACTTACAATATCAATATATTATCATATAACATATAATTAAAATTTAATATATATTTAAAAATACAATGGAACTCATTATCTTATTGTCAACTTAAATTTTTTTTTTAAAAAATCTTAGCTCTGCCGGGCGGTGGTGGCGCACGCCTTTAATCCCAGCACTCGGGAGGCAGAGGCAGGCGGATCTCTGTGAGTTCGAGACCAGCCTGGTCTACAAGAGCTAGTTCCAGGACAGGCTCCAAAACCACAGAGAAACCCTGTCTCAAAAAACCAAAAAAAAAAAAAAAAAATCTTAGCTCTGACACACATGACTTTTTTCCAATGAAATTGTGGTTTAGAAACTCCTATCTCCAATGAGACAGCAATATTTCAATCTTACTGAGATGCCAATAAGATAGGGGATCTCTGTCACTCCAAACCTTAGTTCATAATTATTAAATTGCTTGAAATTTCTCCAGGTTTATACCTTCTCTATAATTAGTGTAAACCCAGGGCTAGATAACCGAGCGTTACCTCAGCTAGTGAAAAGAGAAAGTGAGGACTTCAACTCCATCACAAGGAAACCTGGGAGTGCAGCACTGACATGGTCTGTCTTTCCGAGTCTCACAGCTAATGCATAGCTATCACGCAAATAACCATCACTAAATACAAGGCACAGAAACAAGAACTTCAGAAAGACATGATAAAAAGAAATATTTTAGCCAAGTAGTGGTGATCCATGCCTTTAATCCCAGCACTCAGGAGGCAGAGGCAGGTGGATCTCTGTAAGTTTGAGGACAGCCTGGTCTATAGAGCGAATTCCAGGAAAGGCTCCAAAGCTACAGAGAAACCCTGTCTTAAAAAAAAAAGAAAAAAGGAAAAGAAATATTCACCATCAATGAAAAATAAAAAGAGGATACCAGGGAAGATGGGGGGTGGAAGCAGTTAGGAAGAAAAAGAAAACAGATTCCTAGAAGACAGTGCCAGGACCAGAAGCAGGGCAGGGCAGAGGTCTGTAGGCAGCTTCTGAGACAGTGACACTACGGACTCCCCAACAGACAACCACATCTATGTACTGCAAAGCTACATACTAGCTGGGGAAAAGCATGGTTACAAAGTAACAATCACCTGCTCCGATGAGGCAAAGACAGAGGGACAGAGGGTCAGAAGGACTGAGTCGCCTGTCTGTCACTGGGAGAGCTCTAACGATATTGCTCTGCAAACCTAAGTCCTGCACTAACCAATGAGACGCTCCTGTACCTGCTTCGCTGAAGTCGTCAGTCTCCTCTGCCTCTTCCGCAATTATGGGCATACTCAGGCGTAAAGACTCCTCTTCCTTCTGGTCATTCTGAATATTACCTAGGAATGTTTAGAGATAGTGAGAAATTACTGTATATAAAACCAAAGAATGCTAATCTTAGGTATTAAACACTGAAATTATAATAACATAATCATGCATTCCAGAATAGAAATTTTTTAAATGTTTCTTTTCTAATTAAATTACCAATTACCAAGTTTCCTATGACTTCTTTCTCATTCTTAGCCTTGACTGATACCTCGCCCTCAAAGCGTTTCTTAAATATTAAAATATTTGTGTCACTGGGCATAGTGGCACACACCTATAATTTCAGCACTTGGGAGGATGGTTCACTTTGAGCGAGCTCCAGCCTCAAACAAATAAATAGGTAGAAAAACCTTTAATCCCAGCACTCAAGAAGCTGAAGCAGGAGGATTACAAGTCTGAGGACTGACTGGGCCACATAGCAAGTTCCAGGCCAGTTTGAGCTACATATTGAAACCCTGCATCTACAAAACAAGTTTGTGCTTGAATACAGCTATAATTCTTCTAGTAGGCGAAGTGAAGAATGAGAAAAAACAAAATTGGTGAGACACCTCATTTGACCTTTATCACACAAATAGGGTGCCAAGAGGGCTGATCATGTGTTCCTTCACGTAATTTAAAGCTGAACAGCTCCAGTTTCCTTTCTGAATGCAGACACATTTCCTTTTGCTACACAAGACACACGCTCACATAATTTTTAGAAATATCTGCCGGTGAATTTCCACTTTCAAAAACACTAGATTTGGGCTGGGATGTGGCTCAGTCAGTGGAGCATTAACCTAGCACGTGATACAGATGAGTTTGATACCCAGCATCATAAGCCAGGCAGGGTGGCCCACATCTACAGCCTCAGCACTAGGAAGTTGGAAGCAGGAGGACCAGAAGTTCAAGGTCTTCCTTGACTATATATAGCAAGGACAGACAGACATTACAGGAATTGAATCTAGCCAGACAGACGGAGCAAATGTTCCCCCATATGCAATCCTCATCACGCCACCTCTTCTTCCCCAGCATTTACCACCAGCGTCCTCCACAGGCTGAGACCAGCTTGTCTCATCCTCCATCAGCCTCTCCCTGCATCTGCAGAGCTGTCGGGATGCCCTCTACTTCCTACACCCACAGCCATTATCTGCCACTGCTAAATCTGAGCCCCACAGCAGCCCACTTTAGTCTGTTAACTCAAACCTTCCAGTTACTCCTGTTTTCAAGGAGACGCTAGTCATGTCACTCACCTCTACCTACCAAGATAAGCCTAGGCAGCTGACTCCACTTTTGAGGTCAGGCCATGATATAATACTCAGCATATTTTTCCAGAATTACTAAAAGTTAACATTATTTCCCTGTGAACCAAAATAGACCTCACTCTGTACACCCCAGACACTGCCCTTTCCAGGTCATCCCCTGCTTCTCTTAGTCTATGGCTTCCTCTACTGTTAAACATTTCTTTATTTTTATTCTATGTGCATGGGAGATTTGCCTGGATATGTGTCTGTATACTATTTGTGTGCCTAATGCCCAAGAAGACCAGAAGAGGGCATTAGATCCCCTGGATCTGGGGTTACAGGCACTTGTGTGCTGGAACTGAACCTGGGTCCCATAGAACAGACAGTGATCCTAACCACTGAGCCATCTCTCCAACCCCGCCAGTTTTTTAAAATAAGTACAAAGTACTCCTTAAACACATGCATCATGCTTACACAGTAACAGTAAATTTTTTGTGAGCATGCATGTGACAATGAGGTACACCTATGTCGGCACGCATGTGACAGTGAGGAACATCTATGTCGGCACACATGTGACACTGAGGCACGCCTGTGTAGGTGTGCATGTGACACTGAGGCACACCTGTGTTGGTGTGCACGTGGAGGCCAAAGGACAGCTGCTGAAACCTGGCTCACTCCTACTGCCAGAGGGTCCAGGACACCGAGCTTAGGCTGACAGGTTTGGCAGCCATCACCTTTACCTGCTGAGCCACTGAGATGGTCTTGGTTTTATTTCTGACAAAGGTGTGAAGGCCATTTGGTGGAAAAAGAGTAGCCTTAAACAACGCTGATACAGTTTTCCATCCACAGTCAGAAAATCCCTCCCTCCGCTTGCATATGGAACAAAATGATTCAAATGTGTCACACACATGAAAGTTTCAAAATGCATACCAGAGAACACTGAAGAACTATTCTCAGATAAGACTTTTTTAACGCATAACACAAAAAGCATGAATCATGAAAGAAAAAATGACAAACTGCACTTCCTTAAAATTAAAATTCTTGAGCCAATGTGGTAGTGTGTGTATAATCCCAGCACTTGGAAGGTAGAGGCAGAAGGTTCGGGAGTTTAAAATCATCTGTGTCTACACAGACAGCCAAGAGAGCCAAGGTGAGCTTGGGCTACAGGAATCCTATCTTCACCAAAACAAAACAAAACAAAATAAAATTCACATTATTTCTTTTTTCGCCCCCTTAACACAGAGCCTCATTATGCAGCCCTTTGTAGCCTAGAAATCATGGAGATCTGCCTTCCTCTGATGCCCTAGCATGGGGATTAAAGGTATGTACTACCATGTCCACTAAAATTCTAATCTTTGTAAGACATTGTTATAAAAAAAAAAAAAAAGAGAGAGAGAGAAAGAAAAATCAAGCTACAGCCTGGAAAAGATATATGCAAGATACAATCCTGATTACTTATAAAGATCTCCTATCCAGAATGTGCAACCCTCTCTATTCAATAGTGACTACCCACTCAATTGGGAAAAAATCAGAAGCTGGAATTACTAGCTGTTCTTCCAGAGTCCAATTCCCAGGACCCACATGAACACTAACAACCATCTATAACTACAGGAACCTGATGCCCTCTTCCGGCCTCCATGGGCTCTGCACACATGTGGAACACATTTGTGAAGGCAAAATAAAATACAAATAAAATTAAAAAAAGAAAATTTTAAATTTTTCATTAAAAATGGAGGACTTATAAGATTCTGAAGTCAAATGACAACTAGCTGTTTCTGGTAGAAATCTGGAATGGTAGTGTTCTGTAACAGTTTCCTAGCAGACTAAAACTAAAACTTCCAGGGCTGGAGAGATGGCTCAGAGGTTGAGAGCACTGGCTGCTCTTCCAGAGTTCAATTCCCAGCAACCACATGGTGGCTCACAACCATCTGTAATAAGATCTGGTGACCTCTTCTGGCCTGCAGGCATACATGGAGGCTGAACCCTGTATACATAATAAATCTAAAAAAAAAAAAAAAAAACTAAAACTTCCACCCTGCAGGGAAGCTCCTTAAGCAGGAAGGTAAACAACTCAAAGCAGCATCAGGAAGTCCCTGAAACTGACCAGATGACCAGAGTCACTAGGCTCCTCCCTGGGAGAGTAAGCACTAAAACCTGAAGAGTGGCTCTCAGAAAAAGGGAAGCCAAGCTTCAAAGAAGAGTCTCTGGCCGGGCGGTGGTGGTGCACGCCTTTAATCCCAGCACTCAGGAGGCAGAGGCAGGCGGATTTCTGTGAGTTCGAGACCAGCCTGGTCTACAGAGCTAGTTCCAGAACAGGCTCCAAAACCACAGAGAAACCCTGTCTTGAAAAACCAAAAAAAAAAAAGAGTCTCAGACAAGCTGAGCTGCCAAGAAGACTCTGAGGCCAGAGCAGCTGCCTGGAAGAAGATATATATATATATATGTGTGTGTATGTGTATGTGTATGTATATGTGTATGTATATGTATATGTATGTATGTATATGTGTGTGTACATATATGTGTGTGTATACACACACCATATGTATACCATACATATATATACATATACGAATGAATACAGGTGACTCCCACATGCATTAACTAAATGAAAGCCCAAACAGAAAAAACTGCATATAATGCCAGGTGGTACATGTCTTTAATTCCAGCACGCCAGTGGCAGAAACAGGTGGATTTCTGAGTTCAAAGCCAGCCTGGTGTAACATAGTGAGTTCTAGAACAGCTAGAATTTTATGGAGACTGTGTCTTAAAAAAAAAAAAAAAAAAAAAAAAAAGCTATATAGTGTGTATCATATTCCTTTCTGAAAATGGAAGGTGTATTGAGGCAGAAAACATCAGCAGGAACTTAGGTACCAGAGGCAAGAGAATATGTTGGTTGCCAAGAGGAACAAGCAAAAACTATTGCCTTACTCTACTGGTTGGGTCTTCCGGCATGATGTTTAATAGGAATCAAAGTGGGCTTCCTTGCCTTATTCTCAGCCTTAGGAGAGGGTTGCTTTACCATTAAGGATAGATGTCAAGGTCATGTGTTTGCTACAAATTCATTAGGCCCATTTCCATCTAATAGTAATTCAGTGTTTCTATCATGAGCAAATACTAGATTTGTCAATATCCTTACCTATAAGAGGTTTTCTCTTTTAATGAGCTAATATGATTTACATCGGCTTATTTCTTACATTACTGGGATAGAGTCTAATTGCTCATAATGTGTTTGTGTTCTTCCAATAGGTTGCTGGATTTGATCTGCTTTATCTAGCAAGGAATTTTGTTCATGAAGGGTAGAGGTCTTTAATTTTCATTTCTGGCAATAATAGCAAGCTATAAAGTGTTCTCTCTTCTATTTCCTAAAAGCATCTGTACAGCTACATTACTTTTGACCTAAACATCTACACTTTGATGCCATGGTGCATGACTAGTACCAGCACACAGGGCACTGAGGCAGGACGACCGAGACGTCAAGGCCTCCCTGAGCTACATGGCAAGAGGCTGGAGTAGTTGTGCGGGTGTGCACAGGCCAATCAGTGCCCAGGACTGAAGATAACAAGTTTACAGAGATGTTCAGTCGAGCATCTTCAAATTCCATTCCTTTGGCAAATAAAAGGTTATTCAGATTTCCTATTTTGTGTCTTATGAGAAATTTATAGTCTGTCACTATTAACTTACTATATCAATAACACTATCTCAGATTCTCTTTATGAACCTTTCCAGCTATAATTTCTGTAGTAGGGTCCCTTACTTTACTAAAAATTTTGCTCTTAATTTTTGTTCAGCTAAGTACAGAATACATTTTACATATAGCACTGGCCACTCACACACCATGGAAACTGTGTAGCTTCTCTGATAATGTACAATTTCACATTCCCAATCACGCCACCTAGCTCTCTATGCACAATGTCAGATAAAACATTCTTCTAATGTATCATTGCTAATGTTAGGCTCTCTAGAGAGAGAGAGTCTGTCTGTCTGCCTTTAAAAAATAAAGGAGCATGTATTTCTTTCCCCCAGGAAAGGGTTGCTCTGGCACGGTCTGTGGTGGTGCTGACCCATCACTACTAAGAAGTGCGCTTCTCCTGCAGTGTATTCAGATGTTCTTTCACATTATACCGGGAGCTGCACAGCTAAGCTGCAAAAGAAGTTGTTTAGCCTATGAAGTCTAAAATACTCACTATCTGAACCTTATAGAAACTCTGATGACCCCCTAATCTAGAGACTTTTTAAATCAAGGATGGATATCAGACATTATCAATTATATTTTCCCCTTTAGCTTAATATAAGATAAATTATATTAATATATTCCAATTAACTGCATCATCACGACATCCTAAAATGACTAGATTCACAAAGAGCTTTTGGTTTACCTCCTACATCAGTTTAGGGGCCTGTTTTTGCACTTTAGAATTTTTTTTTTCAATGCTCAAGTTTGAACTGAATTGTCTTCCCTGTGCCTGCCAACTTCTGAGGAGCAAGTTTCCCTTTAAATCACTACTTGGCAACCCTTAACCACCATGGGCGTCTTCCTCAAAATTCTTACTGCACTTGAAGCAACTATCACACAGCACAGAACCATATCTGACATACACTGAAGCTATTTAACTTCAACTCACCCTCCACTGCCTCAATACAGGAAAAAAGAAACACGTTCAGAGGACATAAATGACTTTCACAAACCCGAAGGAGCTAGCAGTGTGTCTGGCAAAATTATTAAGTATGTGTTAATGTTTCTAGTGTGCTTTCTGTCATTAACACATTCCAACCTTAGCTGTGCTGAATACGTAGCATTTATTCAATTTTTGAAAATGCAAATCATTAAAATACATGGTCATTTAAGCATCAAATAGTAAGGTCATTTTGCAGACACTCTATTACAAAAAAAAACAGAGATACTTTAATGAATTTAACTGAAGGAGATAAGGTTTACAGACTGCATTACTTACTGGCTTTTTCTAGATGTAATTTAATTTACACACATCATTACTAATAAAGTTACACTGAGTAATATGTTTGATATAATCTCTAGGGTCTCTTTCAGCAACAAGAGCCCAAGAAGTTATGAAAATGGGTTAATCTTTAATATTAAATTCCATGATGTTCCCACACAAATCTTTTTTTTTTTTTTCTGAGACAGATCATTTATTTGTTTGTTTATTGGTTTTTCAAGGCAGGGTTTCTCCGTAACTTTAAAGCCTGTCCTGGAACTAGCTCTTATAGACCAGGCTGGCCTCAGACTCACAGAGATTGGCCTGCTTCTGCCTCCCGAGTGCTGGGATTAAAGGCGTGCACCACCGCCTGGCTAGGATCCTACTATGTACCTCAAGTTGGCCTTAAACTGGCAATCCTCCTGCCTCAGCCTCCTGGATGTTGGTATTACAGATATCTCCCCATCACACCCAGATCTAACCCATCCTAGAAGTAAGGACTACTCATCCCTGCCAGGCCCTAGTAAGACTTTTAAAGCTAAGTACCTCTGCTTTTGGAAGGCCTCTTCTTTCCTGCTGGTTGGGCTGTTTCTCTGGTTCTTTTCTTCTTAGCTGCTTTGCCTTGCCCTTGTCCAGACCCAGAATCAGAGTCAGAGGAGTCAAGCTTGGCTTGGCGATGCCTCCTGGACTTGGACACCTTATTAAGAGAAACCCAGTTATTCACGATGAATAACACAATGAGTTCAAAGGACAGACCACGAAGATGAGGAAAGCAGAAACACATGCCATCATGTCCTTACTATTACCGGGCTTGTACTATACACAGTTTGTGCGCAGACACAGACTTTTCACCTGTATAACCAAGTCCTGCAGCTGCCTCGCCATCAGCTTACACTGGGCTATCCGGAATCTCAGAAGAGTAGGGTCTGACTCACAATAAGGCACCTCCCACTGTTTGCCTCGTTCCAGGTATGACCATAAGGCCCAGACTGGTCAAGATGGGTTTCACACACCCACTTGTTCACTGTGTTTTAGAACTCTAACTACCAGGAAGGAAACACCAGCTCTGAACCAAAGCCAGGCGCATGAAGAGTACTGAAAATATAGACAGGAAAAGTGAGGAGGGAAGTTCTGGTCCTAATGGTATCTAAGACCAGCAAACCAAGGGATCTGTTGTTGTTTTGAGGCAGGGTCCCTCTACATAGGCCTCGCTAGATATACTATATAAACCAGGCTGGCCTTGAACTCAGAGATATGCCTCATCAGTGAGTCTTCAAAAGCAATTCTAAGACACCAACTGCACCCTAAGAGAGAAAAAACTGCAGCTGTGCAATCATACACGTGGAACAATCTGTGCGGTATGATGTGATTGTATACACGTGGAACAATCTGTGGGGTATGATGTGATTGTATACACGTGGAATAATCTGTGGGGTATGATGCAATTGGATTTTCAAAATTATCTGCTGTCTTAAGATATACATTAGACACCATTTGACAACAAATTCTCTCCATACATAAAGAAAATTCTGGTTAAAAAGAACTGAATATAATCCATTTATCTTCCTTGGTGTATTTTCAATGTCTTATACTCTTTTTACTGTGACGGTGTGCAGCAAAGGTGTAATACCTAACCAATGGAGAATCCTCCTAAATACTGACTATTACTTTTTATTTCTACAGTTAGAAAATGATAGTTTGATTTCCCATAAAATAGTCAGGAAAAAAGATCTAAGAAAAACATATAGAATTAAATATGAATTTATCAGTACTTGCTTCTGCTGTGGGATAATGCTACTGTAAG
This sequence comes from Chionomys nivalis, assembly GCF_950005125.1. NCBI lineage: Eukaryota > Metazoa > Chordata > Mammalia > Rodentia > Cricetidae > Chionomys > Chionomys nivalis. The sequence goes on from NC_080095.1 coordinate 50,364,036, forward strand.
GATTTGTCACTCGTATTAGTTTAATAAAACACTGACTGGCCAGTAGCCAGGCAGGAAATATAGGTGGGGGCAACTAGACTAAGAGAATTCTGGGAAGAGGAAAGATCCCAGCCAGATACAGAGGAAGTAAGATGAGAATGCCTTACTGAAAAAACGGTACTAAGCCACGTGGCTAAACATAGACAAAAATTATAGGTGAATCTAAGTCGTAAGAGCTAATTAGTAATAAGCCTGAGCTAACAGGTCAAACAGTTTGTAATTAATATAAGCCTCTGTGTGTTTATTTGGATTAAACGGCTGTGCACTGGGCAGGCCAGAAACTTCCATCTACATACTTTCTCCTAAAACTTGAGTAAAATAATGAAACAAACACACACACACACACACACACAAAAAGACACATGGTGGGAACAACTCAATTATAATTCAGAGTAGGAAAGTGAGTGACAACTGCCTTAACAAGGGAAGGTTAGAAATAATATGGCCACAAGGGAGAGCTACTACAGAACAGTTCACCCCAAAAGAACTGCATCAAAACCATAAGGAAACACAGCAAAAATCTACAGGGGAACCGAGTCCTGCTCCCCAGCCTCAAAGCTGGGCAATGAACTGCCTCCCCAGGACACCAGGAGTCTGTCCTCTGGGAAGAACGAATCAGAGATATTTAGGATTTTAATAATTAATAAATAAATAAATAAATGGATGAATGAATGAAACCAAAGAAACAAAGACGGTACAGTGGAGGAGGGAGGAGGCAGTAGAAGGCTGTCTGAGCACGGACTCTGAGCCTCCTGACTGACTGGAAGCTCCGGAAACACTGGCAGCCAGGCTTGCTTCCTACCCTCCTCTCTCAGGAAAGGAAATGGAAGCTTGCTCTTTAGTCAAAATGGCTATATCCAAAAAAAGGAAATGAAGGAGTTAAAAGCCTGCCTCTACTGTTAGTCACTCTATATAAAGAGGCATCTGAGGAGCTCCAATCTTCTGGAACAAAGCCAAGAGAATGAAAAACAGAGACCAAAATAGAGAAACAGATTCAAAGAAAATGGGAGGAAACATCAAAAACTAATTAATGTCCTTAATGACATTCTCAGTACAGAAAAAAAAAATGTAGCACAAATACTAAAAAACAAACAACAAAAATCAATGGCCAATAAGTTAACATTTAAGAAACACCCTAACAGAAACAGACTGAAAATAGCAAAGAAAAAACAAGATGGGTAAAGAAAAAAGAGATACAATAAAAAATAATAATTAAAAAAATTCTTTAGGCACAAAGGTCTCAGACTGAAACGATGGCCACCTGAAGGCCAACAATCCTGAACTTGAGAGACAACAGCAAAGCCCCACTGCACCTGGACTGAAGTCCCAGAAGGTGGAAGAGGACGGAGAACCTGACTTCAACATTCTAGGCAACAGGCAAAAGGTGCACGGGGCAAGAGGAAAAGAGCAGGACGCTGCTGGGCTGCAGACGCACCTGCTGGGTGATGGACTCCTCTCCTCAACTGTGTGTGGACTACACAGATAGAATCTAAACTGCCACTTAAGAGAGGCAGGCTGTACGTTAGCGTACTAAACAAGACTTACCTGAGCAACAGCAGAAAAGGCTTTTGCTTTTATTTTTGCTAAAGACTCTGCTCTTTCACATCTCTGGAAGGAAAATAAACAAGGAAAACAAAGTTCAAACATTAGGGACATTACGAAAATCTAAGGATCTATAGTCAGGATTAAGATTTGAGACAAAGGTAAAACAAAAGAAACTAACACGTTTAGACATGCATCGATACAAAATCACACATGACACCCTCTGCCTGCCAACACAGCAAATGTCATAATGCCATCCTGCTAGTGGTGGGCCATTTCCTTCAAGACTCGGGAAGAAAGTAGAGACAAAAGCCTTAGGGAACTAAGCAGAATTCTTGATTGCCATTCCCTCATCTACCTAAAGATGGCAGCACAAGAGAGATGAAACACTGAACATGAGAAACTGCAAAAAGCACCCCAGTATCACAGGATCAAAGGCTGACAAAGACTTTCTCACACAAGCCTGACCCCGCCCCTAAGAATTAAGAGCACCTCCCAGCACCCTGCCCCCACCTGCTCAGAACTGCTACCCCCTCACTGCCGCCCTGGACTCGGAATGCCCTGCACAGTTGAGGTTACCACAGACTGTCTACCACAGAATACACAGAGCGGAATTCTCCCATGTTTACTAATGTGAGCTAAGGGTCCTAACACATACAAAGCGGAATCAGCCACACATAAAAGGAACAGACCCTGCCTTTGTTAACATTTTGCTGACCTCTGGCTCCTGTGAAGTACCTTCACTTTCTTCTTCTCCATCTTTAAGTTTAGGTTTTAAGGACGGATTCTGAAAGAACAGAAATGTTATTAATGTGTTAATATACACACATTTATATTTCCATTAATTACAGATAATTAGTAGGTTACAATTTTAAAAATGAAGAAGTTACTTTTAATTACTGAAAAATTAGGTCATTTCATATTACTGCAGCATGGGTGCCATCTGTCCTATTGCTGTGATAAAGACCACGGCCAGAAGCAACTTGGGGAGGAAAGGGTTTATTTCACCTTTTAGCTTACAGTCCATCGTGAAAGGAGGTCAGAGTAGGGACTCAGGAGGCACCTAGAGACAAGAACTGAAGCAGACGCCATGGAGGAACACTGCTTACTGGGCTGCTCCCCATGACTTGCTCAGACTACTTCTTTATACCAGACCACCTGCCAGGGGCAGCACTACCCACAGCAAGCTGCACCCTCCCACACCAATCAGTAATCAAGAAAATGTCCCACAGAGTTGCTAAGGTCAGTCTAATGGAAGCATTTACACAACTGAGGTTCCCCCTTTTCAAATAACTCTAGCGTTCATCAAGCTAACAGAAAACTAACCAGCACACTGTCTAACATTATAAAGCTTCAGCTCGGCTGTGGGGGCTCATGCCTTTAATCCCAGCACTTGGGAAGCAGAGGCAGGCGGATCTCTGTGAGTTCAAGGCCCGCTTGGTCTGCAAGAGCTAGTTCCAGGGAAGCTAGGGCTGTTACACAGAGAAACCCTGTCTCGAAAAAACAAAACAAAAGATAAAGATTATAAAATTTCATGCTAGAGAGATGGCTCAGTGGGTCAGGGCATTTGCTATCAAGCCCGATGACCCAAACTCAATCCCTAGAACCCACAAGCTAAAAGAAGAAAAGCAAGTCCCAGGAGCTGTCCTCTGACTTCCACAAGCACTCAATCAAGCACACACACACAGGCAAAAATATTTTTAAAGGACCACAAAGTTTCAAAATAGTTGTAGAAAGTATTATTAAACTACCTAATCCCCCTTATTATTAAACTACCTAATCCCCCTTAACAAATGAAGAATATACTCCTTGGTATTTAAAAAAAAATGGGTGTGGTGTCACACACTTGTAATTCTAGCACTCAGGATGCAGAGGAAAGAGGACCTCTGTGAAGTTCAAGACCAGCTTGGTCTATACAGTGAGTTCCAGGACTAAATAGAAAGAACTGCCCTCAAAACAAACAAACAAAATATGTGTGTATGTGTATAAAAACAAATAAAAAAGAAAGAAAGCTAGGTTGAAAATCAATGGCTCAGTCACACAGAGAGACAATGCTGGAAAGAGAAAAGCCTCCATTGGGATGCAGGGTCCCCTACTATACAGCAAATTGAGCCAGTGGAACCAGACTCTCTGGTTTATAAGAACACGCAGTCCACTAATATTTACATGTTGGACATGAATTCAAAATTTTACAACCACGTTGGAATTAATATTACACCAAACAAAAGTAATCTATATGCTGGGTTTGATCTAAAAACACAAGATTTACTCTCCCCCACCCCTAAAAAGTCACACCACATGCCTACTAAGTGACAGAGCCCTAACTAGAAGGGCAAAGCCCTCTAAATCCTCACTGGACAGCAATGCAGCCACTATGCCAGGCTGCCTCTCTTTGGCAGAGCCCACATGTTAACATCTGTACACAGTACAAGGGTAAGACAGCAACAAATAAGTAAGTACCTTCCTGTCTTTGTGCCATTGTTGATGCTCCAAAACTATGTTCTTAATGTTGTCAAAAAAATCCTCCTTTACCAGGCTGAGAGCTTTGTCTGGCATGGTCTTATCAGCTGAAATAGCATGCTTCATATTTTGATAATGATCGTGAACATTCAGCATTTCCTAAAAGTGAAAAGAGGGGCCCTTTATTTCCTGTATGTATATTAGGGTTCATACATACATACACACACACACACACACACACACACACATACATATCATGTGGGTATGGGCGTGAGACTATTTTACTTAAGAGACAGGGTCTTGCTATGTAAACCGGGCTAGTATTGCAACTGTAGAATGGACCACAATACGTGGTCCTTTATTTCCATCTGATGACAATCTTAAAGGCAAACTAATTCAAAATATAATTACTTTCCAAAATGACTGCATTGACAAGATATATGCTAAAACAATTATAGAAACTATCAATACCCAGTTAATGAAAGTTATAACCTCAACATAATTGCCAATAAGACCACTTTCCCCAACTTCAAGAGTGTAAGAACAAACTCACCTCTAATACATCAGAAGTGATAAGTTTCATTACACGATCATTTGGGTCCTTAAATTTTTGCGTCACTTCAGTTTTCTGAATTTTTTTCTTCATTCTACATGAAAGCTAAATACAAAGAATGCATTTTACAATGGACATCTGGTACTGGAGAGATGGCTCCGTGAGCGAAGTCACGGGCTGAGCAAGCCTGGTCACCTGAGTGGATCCCTAGACTCCCCATCACGGTTGAAAGGAGAACGCCACAAAGCTGTCCTACTGCCTACACACGTGCAGTGGCATTCGGTTCACACATGCACAACAAAAAAACTTTTTCAAAAATGTTAAATGAACACCTTTTAAAGGATATTTTTAAAGTGCTTAAACACAAGCTAGGAGTAAAACCACAGGAGAAGAAGAAAAACTCTACAATATGCTTGTTAGCGATCCATTTTCAGAGCCTAACAGGCATCTTTAAGTATCAGAGGCCACACTGCATGCTACAGAGTCTGCCCAGCTTTGAAAAGTCACATGATTTTCCAGGAGACTCTCTGCTCTTCTGATCCAGTGTCTTAAACGTTACAAAACTGAACAAATGGTGTTGATTTTTTTTTTTTTTAGAAATTTCAATTTTTTACCAACTGAGATTTAAATTCCTTTGTCAAGCCCTCTTGACACTCAAATGTAGAAAGGCATGTTTGGCAGATTTCTACACAAAAGCAGCAAGACAAGAGAGACAGCTGAGTGACTGATAACTTCCTAACGTGCATGCAGCTCAGGACTGAACCCTCAACTCTGGAAGAGATCCAGACGCCACATCTCTTCCTACTCACAACAACTGGCTTCAGATGTGGCATCCACAAACGCCCTGACTCAAGAGCAGAGGTTCTATTCTGTCTCCAGGGAAAACAATCATAAGAAGGGCTACAGTTTTGATCACCACTAACAGACTACACCCTTCCAGGAAAACAAAGCAAGCAATAGACAATGAAATATAACTTGTTGTGAAAATACACGGTGGTTTGTTTTGTTATGTTTTTTTAAAGCAACATACCAGCTTGGGCATTGCTGTGAAGTGGAAGGCTCTGTCTAGCCGAAGCTTCCTGAAAACAAAAGCTGCATCGAAATGCTGCGCGTTTATCAAGTCTTGCTGAAATCTAATAACGTCATCCCAGTCCTGCAGGGCAACTCTGATCTACAACCAGGAGGAGAAAAGCAAGGCACCGTGTGAAATGGACTGGACCCCTTTTCATGACTGTAAACTCAAACACTGATATTTCCACCTAAGTCCTTTATTATTTTTAAAATATAGTGCCTGGTTCAGGTTTCTACTGAAGGAAACTAATCCCCCAACCTTACCTTTTGTTTTGGCTGACACAGCTGCGTGTTGTACAACCCGTACAGAAGATACAAAGCACCAACTCTGATCTGGAAGGTGTATGGAGGCAAAAAGTAGCGCCAGGCCAGAGCTAAAGCCTCTTTTGTAAACAGGTTCTTTTTCAGGTTCCTCATCTTGCCACTGTAAAACAAAAAGGATACACACACACACACACACACACACACACACTGTTACATGAACACAGACAAAAGTTATTTGAGACCCCTGCTTCTTTAACTGCTAGGAACTAGATGGAGACACCACACCTGGCCCTCTTGAGAGTCAAGCAGAAAGAACTCATTTTCTACCATGCATTGACCACTCAGTCAGGGAACCGTGACACTGCCATCAAAACACCAGCCTTGCTGCCAAAATGACGACTGTAGAAGAGGCTTTAGATTCAGATTCGGTATTCAGAACATTTACTATTAAAATAATCATGGTCATTACAGACTCAAAAACATTTCCCAACAATTCTCTGGGATTCGCATCGCTTTCTGTCCCTGGAAGACTGCCAAGCTTTCTTGTCAGACTATAGTTTTAGATCACCAGCTCCCAAATAACGACACGGAGACTTCTTATTAAATTTGGCCTTCAGCTTGGGCTTGTTCCCAATTACTCTTATGATTTAATTAACCTGCTTCTATTAATCTATGTTTTGCCATGTGGCTTTTTCCTTTTCTCGGTACAGCATGCCCAACTTGCTCCAAGTCTATTGTCAAATCCCACAGCTAGATTTATCCTCCAAGTTTCTCTCTCCCCATCTCCTCCTGCCTAGCTATTGGCCGTTCAGCTTTTTATCACACCAATCACCAATCACCGCAACACATCTTCACACAGTGTACACATATTCCAAAACAGAGAGAAGGCTTATGGTTTAAGTTAAGAGAAACAGCCTAACATCATCCATGCTCCCATTCACCAGAACACAAAAGCCAGTGTGATGATCCTCTTAAAACTGAATGAAACAAGGAAGGCAACCTTGAACTCCTTATGTTAGTAGTGTTCTAGGATAGACCCTAACTTAGCAGATTAAAAATGTTCTCCATTTTTAAAAGCCAGACACAGTAGCAGACTTCTGAACTCCCTCCCAGCAATTGAGAACTGGAGGCAGAAGGATCAAAAGATTTAAGATCATCCTTGGCTCCATACTAAGATCAAGGCCAGTCTGGGCTATAAAAGATCCACTGTCAAAACAAGAAGCTGGGAATGGTGGCCCAGACTATGATTCCCATCACTCAGAAGACAGGAGGCAGGACTGCCACAAATGCAAGGCCATAGCCAGATCCTATTTTGAAAAAACAAAGCCAATCTTAGCTAAAATGCCCCAAAACACATTTAACACGTGCAAGTAACTGACATTCACATCACTATAAATATGTTGCATTTGTCATTTAATAACAGCAAAATAAAAGACCTAAGCCCTTTAGCTAGAGGAATCCATTACACCTCACTACAAATGGGGAGGAGACCACTTTGGCTCTCAAACAATAAGTATAAGTAAGTACAGTAAAAGAACATGAACTACCCACCATAGTAGAGACCAAAATGATTCCTAAAGAAAATCTAGCCAGGTGTAGTGGCCCACGCCTTTAATCCTAGCACTCAGGAAGCAGAGGCAGGCAAATCTCTTTGAGTATGAGGCCAGCTTCATCTACATGCTGAGTTCCAGGACAGTCAGGGCTGCACAGAGAGACCCTGTCTCAAAGAAAGAAGGAAGAAAGAGAGAGAGAGAGAGAGAGAGAGAGAGAGAGAGAGAGAGAGAGAGAGAGAGAGGAGAAGAAGGAAGGAAGGAAAGAAGCCCACCACCCCTCTAGTAGAGTAACCCAGAAAAATCCCCTTGGTGTGTCACCCTGTATGCCTTTACTACAGTGAGAGAGTATAAATTTTAGAAACAGAAAAGACAAGAAAATAGAAAATAGGCTGGGCAAGGTCATGTATGTATGTATTTATTTATTTATTTTGGTTTTTTGAGACAGGGTTTCTGTGTTGCCGTAGCAGTCCTAGAACTTGTTTTGTAGACCAAGCTGGCCTGTCTCAAATAAATGATTCATTTGGCCTTCTCCCAAATGAATCCCTCTGGGATTAAAGGCGAGTGCCATCACCGAAAGGCTTAAATAATTGGGATCCATGAGTACCCTCATTCATGTGACCTGTTTTCCCTTTTTTTTTTTTTTTTTTTTTTTTTTTTTGGTTTTTCGAGACAGGGTTTCTCTGTGGTTTTGGAGCCTGTCCTAGAACTAGCTCTTGTAGACCAGGCTGGTCTCGAACTCACAGAGATCTGCCTACCTCTGCTTCCCCTGTTTTCACTTTTTTATTTTTATGTGCATTGGTGTTTTGCCTGCATGTTTGACTGTATGAGAGGACCAGATGCCCTGAAACTGGAGTTTAGTTTAAACAACTGTGAGCTGCCATGAGGATGCTAGGAATTAAACTCTGATCCTCTAGGAAGACCAGCCTGTGCTCTTAACTGCTGAGCCATCTCTCCAGCACAGAGGTGCACACTTTTAATCCCCATTAGAGACCAGCCTGGTCTACACAATAAATTGCAGGCCAGTCAAGACTACATAGTAAGACCTTGTCTCAAATAATAATAAATAAAATTTAATTAAATTTTAAAAGGAATGGGAAGACATTGATTTAGATATTTTTAAGATGGGGGTGTCACGTCACAGCCCAGGCTGACCTCAAACTTGGGATCCTCCTGATCACTCTGATAATTACCAGCCTGTCACCACACTTGGTGAAATTATCTTTCTTAAGCTTCAATTTTACAGCTGGGTGGTGGTGGCGGCAGTAGCATATGCCTTTGATCCCAGTACTTGGGAGGCAGAGGCAGGCAGATCTCTGTGAGTTAGAGGCCAGCCTGGTCTACAGAGTAAGTTCCAGGACAGCTAGGGCTACACAAAGAAACTCTATCTTGAAAAACTTAAAAAGATTCGATTTTCTAATCTCCAAAATATGGACAATTATAGCTGCTTTTCAGAGTTCTGTTATAAGTATAATAAACAGTGGATGCATTACAGTTAGCGATGTAAAACAGTAGTTGTACAATAAATAGTTTTTGCTGTTATTTGGTTTCTCGAGGTAGCTATCCAGTAGCCCAGCCCATCTGGAAGTCTCTTTGTAGTTAGGATGGCCTTGAACTCCTGGTTCTCCTGTCTCCAGGTCCCCCAATTCTGGGCTTAACGGTATGCATCACTATGACCAGCTAATATCTTTATCCTTCATCCCTGTAATTCACATAATAATTAGTTTACATCCATAGAATTTTTTTTTTTATGGATTTTTCGAGACAGGGTTTCTCCGTGGCTTTTGGTTCCTGTCCTGGAACTAGCTCTTCTAGACCAGGCTGGCCTCGAACTCACAGAGATCCGCCTGCCTCTACCTCCCGAGTGCTGGGATTAAAGGCGTGCGCCACCACCGCCAGGCTCATCCGTAGAATTTTTATTTTTACTATTTTTCTCAGCAAAGAGTTCTAATAAAGTTTTATTCAATCATTTGGCCTTTTCAATAATCAATATGCTATGCTAATTAATACAAACATCATATTCAAACCTGGGCTTGGTCATGAATGCCTGTAACCCCAGCCGATGGTAGGGAGAGGCAGGCAGACCTCAAGGGCAGTCTAGTCTTGTTAGCAAATTTCAGGCCAGCCAGGGCTACACAACGAGGTCATGTCTCAAAAAACAAAAACAAGAAGAAATACAACATTTATCGAGCCACTGTTCCACAAAGGTCAGTCTGAGGGGGAAATCAAAAAGTAGTAATAACACTGAACATTAATTTTGAATGTGGAACACCCCAAATATATTGGCTCATTTAATCCTCACACTACCATGAAGTACTATATCTGTCTCTATTTTATAGATTAAAAAAAAAAAAAAAGCTTGTCTCAGATTTCGGTGGGGGAGGGCTGGGGAGCTAAATTCTAATACCTGGGGCCCATCATTTGTGCTTGTCACCATTCTCCAATACTGTGTCTGCAGCCAGCAATATAATGTGGCAAAAGACCTCCCTAAAGAACTGTCATTTGGATTTAAATACGACCGAAAACACAGACAAGCCAAAAAAGGGAGGGAACTCGCAGGCTAGGAAGCAACAGCGGAGGACCAAAGGCAACGCTGGGGCAAGAAAGTGAGTGCAAAGTGTGGGCGCTGGAAATGAGGCTGGGGCTAAAGGTAAGGCGTCCCCAGGGCTGAATTTGGGCTTTTCCCACCTAAAAGAGCTAAACAGGGGCTCACATCTGCACTTCCAACTTTGACTGTTGCGTGCTAAATGGATTCATTCGTGGAGCACCCTGTCTCGGTGTGGTTACTTTGTTTCTAAGCGTGGATTCATTCCAGGTGAACAAGACTGGAGGAGGTCGAGAGGCAGAGATCTGGATGCGGTGGAGATGCAGACGGGCGACCCAGGGAGTGCGCCCAGGCGGAGACCGGGGACCCAGGCTGCGTTCCCGCCGGGCGGCGAGGCACACCCACCAGAAGATGGTCGCGAACTTCATCCTGCGCCAGAGCTCCGCGAAGTCCTCGAAGCGCACGCTGTCCATCTCTTGGAAGCGGCTGAGCAGTGCCTCGCAGTCGGTCTGCAAGCCCGGCGGGATCCCCACGCCTTCAAGCGCCCCCGCGCCCACGGGACGGGTCGCGGCGTCCGCAGGGGTCTCCATGCTCCTTACCGGCTGGCAAATCCCCGCCACCGGGAACCAGGTCCCAAGGTCCCGCCCCAGCTACGTCACGCAGGCGCGCTCCGTGACGTATTATCCGGGACATCAAGCTCCGCCTCTATCCGGGCTTTTCTTTGCTCTTGTCGCCCTTGTCGCGCGTGCGTGACTGACTACCCGGCGCTCTTTGTTGACATTTACTATCTGAAATCTGTTGACATTTGTGCAGACGTCGCCTCTTTTTAATTTCCGCAAAGAAACGGGGCGTGGTTTAATTTCAATTTCAGCACTCGGGAGACAGAAGCAGGAGGATTTCTGTTGATTTACAGGCCTGCCTGGTGCATGTAGCGAGTTCCAGGACTACATAAAAAGACCCTGTATCGGGCTGGAGAGATGGCTCTGAGGTTAAAAGCATTGCCTACTCTACCAAAGGTCCTGAGTTCAATTCCTAGCAACCCATATGGTGGCTCACAACCATCTGTAATGGGGTCTGGTGCCTTCTTCTGGCCAGCAGGCATACACACAGACAGAATATTGTATACATAAATAAATATTTAATTTTAAAAAAAGACCCTGTCTCAAAATTAATTAATTAATGTACCTGCTAGTTCAGTCGGTAGAACATGAAGACCTTTAATTTCAGTGAGCAGTGAGCCCCCAGAAAGTTTTGAAGGCATCATCGCCACCTAGTTTTTAGAATTTGGCCTTACCCTGCCTGCCTGTTTTCTCTAAAGTGACCCTCCAGTGACAAGTCAAACAAGCACCGCGTATCTAAAGAACTTCTTAGGAAAGGAACTCACCTGGTTCCTCCTGATCGCCAAGGTCCCCTACAGTCTCTACTTGTTTAATTTGCTACTTTGTTGTGATCTGCAACCTCTCCCGGAAACAGTTTCTGTTTCTCACCCTTGTTGCCAACAATTTAGCACTAGACTTAGTAGAGAGTATGTACTTGACACACTGGGGTTTGGCTGAATTGGCTCTCTCGACAAGCGACTTCTGAGCTTCTCCCAGGAGCTTATTATGGTTAAGCATTCCATACTTGAAACTGTCTTTCTGTTTGGAAGTCATACTAATCTTTAGAAAAGTTATTCCGGGGTATGCATATATTGATGCATTTCTTTTATTGTTTCTATGTTGTGTGTGTGTGTTTTCACAAACACACCTGCAGGCCCATGTGGAAGCCAGAGGTTGAAGTCGCTATGAATACCTGTATTTTAGTTGGAGTTGATTTATTTATCCATTTCAAGAAGATAGGAACTTGAGATCTTCCTGCCTCAGCCTCCCTGGTCATGGAACTGCATGTATTCACTACCATGCCTGACAAAATTTAGCTTTCATTGACAATAATTCTATATATTCTGGGGTATAATATGATATGTTGATATTTGCATATATAATGGGATGATCAAACTGGGCTAATTTACCATCTTCTACTTTAATTTTTTTTTTTTGCATTTTTATGTACACCTGGTTTTGGTTGTCCCTCTCCTCTCCTTGTCTTCCTGACCCCATTCCCACCTTAACCTCCCCCCCCATCTTCTCTTTCAGTATCATATCATAAGTGCTGCTGTCCGTCTCTTTTTTCTGTTCCATATCTCAGGCATTTTGTTTCTGTAATAAGCTTACCAATGCAAGCAGGTTCTAGTAACCTGCATCACATCGTGATGGAAATCAATCTCTCCCCTCCCCCCCCCGTGTGTGTGTGTGTGTGTGTGTTACTATTTGGCTGACCCAAAACTTGCTATGTAGCTCAGGCTGGCCTCATACTCACAGAGAATACCTGCCTCTGTTTACACTAACATGCCTGGCTTTCCTTCTATTTCTTTGTTGCTGAAATTCCTTCCCTGTAGGAAATGTAAACAAAATTCACCTCAACTTAAAGTCCCAATGACAAACTGAGGCACCATTCCACCAGAGTTCATACTGGAGAACCAATGAGTTTATTGGACTTCCTCACGGAGTGTGGGTGAGTTGCTACTTCTACTTACAGAGATGAGGATACTCCTCCCCACCGAGGCCATTGTAGACAGAGACTGCTCTTTCATTCCTGGCCACCCACACCAGAATAATCACACAAAAGCTATATGAATTACAACACTGCTTGGCCTATTAGCTCAGGCTTCTTATTAAGTAACTCTTACAACTTAAATTAACCCATTTCTATTAATCTATATATCAACATGAGTCTATGGCTTACTGTCTCCTTTAGCAGCTACATGGCATCTCCTTGACTCCACCTTCTCTCTCTCTCTCTCTCTCTCTCTCTCTCTCTCTCTCTCTCTCCATATTGCGTCTAGCCTGTCTATATTCTGCCCTGCCATAGGCCTAAACAGCTGTATTCATTAAACAATAAGAGCAACACATATGCAGAAGGGCATTCCACATCAGGCCATATCTGGAAAACACCCCAGCATCCCCTAGTCTTCCCCAGCCTATATTCTACAGCCCCTTCAGAGGCCGTGTTCAAATAGGGCAAAGCTGCGTACGATATATGGTGGTGATAATTTGCAAGTAGATGTACCCGTCCAGCAGGTCCAGTTATTCCAGGGTCTGAAGGGGCGCTACCTGAAAGAACATGGGCGAGAGAGAGGAACGAGGCCAAGCAAAATTTTCTTGTCAAAGCCTCAGTTTATTAGCGTAATGGTTGTGGCTTATATAGCCCCTGGATGAGGAACCTGGGTTGGGGTGGGGGACTTTGCCGGGGCAGCAAAGGTCACTAGTCAGTACACCTGGTAAGCGGAAACATTCTTTTTCTGGCTCCACTTAACAACCAGCTCTCAAGGTAACTGGGATGTGGGGGCTCTCTGCAAACATCCTTAGGACAATGGTCCCTGCTATCAAGATAGTTGGGATGTGAGGCAGGTTCCGTTAGCAAACAGCTCTCAAGGTAGTGGGGCTTTCTGCAAACATTCTTAGGACAATGGTCCCTGCTATCATTTTTTTGGGAAAATAGCCCCTGACAAGTAGGCATAGCTGATCTCCCCAAGATAGAAGTTGCTTGGTTCAAAGGATGATCATACTGTAACAGACCCCTAAACCTTAGCACAGCTGACACCATGATGGAAGTGCCATTCCGACCTTGGAACCAAGCCCATAGGCAGCAACACCCACCAGCAGGAACAAAGACCCAACTCATCAAAGCACACAGCTCTGGGAAAGTCTCTAAATGCACCAGCTTTGCCGGGCGGTGGTGACGCACGCCTTTAATCCCAGCACTCGGGAGGAAGAGGCAGGTGTATCTCTGTGAGTTCGAGGCCAGCCTGGTCTAGAAGAGCTAGTTCCAGGACAGGAACCAAAAGCTACGGAGAAACCCTGTCTCGAAAATCCAAAAAAAAAATAAAAAATAAATGCACCAGCTTTGCTTTTTGGCTTCTGTTGTTCTGCTTCTGGATAACTATTCTTGCTAACTGAGGTGTGTCAACCCAGGATGTTGGTTTGGGGGCTTCAAAGCTCACCCTGGAAAGGCTCTGAGACATGAATGGCCAGTGTCATTGTCAACTGGCTAATAAAGACTTTCTATTGACTTGATCCTATGTCCAAGTGGTCTTCTCTGGTGGACACCTCACAGCAATGCACAATGCTCTAAATCTCTTATTTCACTGATAGTCAACCTTCTATTGCTGTGGCAAATATTTGACATAATTTGTTACCAGTCAGCTGGCTTGGTCCTTTTGCTGTAGTTGGATGGAAGTCCTGAGTAGGATATGGCCCTCCAGGCCCTTGAGTACCGGGGTTACAAACTGGCCCAACAGCTTCAGAAGCTTGTCTCTGTAACTCATGAGCTTGACAGGTTCCTCGATTGAAGTTGGCTCCATGGTTATTATGGCTCTGATCCTCAGAAGCCAGAAACTTATAGTTCCCTTAGGGGTTTATTTACCTGAGTCTGGCTTGCCACTGCTAGCTTGCTGCCCATCTCTCTGCAGCAGTTAGTGTCAGTTAAGCCTGCAGCCCTTGTGTCTTGGGAGTTGACACCCTTGGTCCCTAACAGTAGCTGCTATTACAACTCTCAGTCCTGGGCACCGGAGCCCTCAGTCCCCAACAGTAACTCCTTGCAGCAATTTGAGCGCTGGGTCTTCCACTCCTAAGGTTTGAAAGGTCCCCGGAACTCTTTCAACGACCACGGCCTGCAGTTTTCCATCTTTGGTCTGCAGAACGCTCCACCTTCTGTGGTCTTGGCCAGCTTCTGTCGCCTTTTCTCCTTCACCATTTCAACTGCTTCTGCTCACCACAGTTTCTTCCCCCTGGTTGTTCTCAGTTTAGTCCCCTTCTTGATGCTATTGCTGTTGTCACTGCTGTTGCCACCACAGCGGGCCTCATGCTCTTGGGAGCAAAACATAGGAGCAGACCTCCTCACTGACACAGCACACGGGAGCAGACCTCCTCACTGACACAGCACACGGGAGCACATGGGAGCAGACCTCCTCACTGACACAGCACACGGGAGCAGACCTCCTCACTGACACAGCACACGGGAGCACATGGGAGCAGACCTCCTCACTGACACAGCACACGGGAGCAGACCTCCTCGCTGACACAGCACATGGGAGCAGACCTCCTCACTGAATCAAAGAGTAGAGAGGGACAGAGAGAATGGGATGGCTCAGTGGGTAGGGTACTTACCACCAAGCCTTAACACTTTGGGCCAAGCTTGACCTCCTGAGTTCAATCCCCAGCACCCAGTTGGAGAAAAGAAAGAATTGACCCATAAAAATTGTTCTCTGTGGGGCTGGAGAGATGGCTCAGAGGTGAAGAGCATTGGCTGCTCTCCAAGAGGTCCTGAATTCTATTCCCGGTAACCACATGGTGGCCCACAACCACCTAGAATGAGATCTGATGCCCTCTTTAGTGGTGCAGGCATACATGCAGACAGAGTACTATATAGATGATAAATAAATCTTTTAAAATATTGTCCTCTGGCCTTCACGTATTTATTGTTACATGTGCATATTCACATACACCCAAAATAAATAAATAAATGTGATTTCAAAAAATATTTTTAAAGTGTAGAGAGCAGCCTAGTCGTAGAGCCAGATGGGTGTGGGTGGAATGTAAAAGTGCAGGGTTCTAACTTGCATTAACAGCAGCAAAGCTTTCAGTTCCTCCAGTGCCAACCTTGTTTAAATATCCATCATGAGTCTTACGTAAGAGCCAGTGAGGTGGCTCAGTGAGAAAAGGCACCTCCTGCTGGAACTGATGGCCTGAGTTCAACTCCGGGGACCCACGTGGTGGAGGAAGGAAACCAGTTTTCAGAAGTTGTCTTCTGACATCTGCGTGCACACCATGGCAAGCACAGAGAGAGAGAGAGAGAGAGAGACAGAGACAGAGACAGACAGAGACAGAGAGAGACAGAGACAAAGAGAGAGACAGAGAGAGACAGAGACAAAGAGAGAGACAGAGAGAGACAGAGACAAAGAGAGAGACAGAGAGAAACAGAGACAGAGGCAGAGAAACAAAATGGAATTAAAAAAGTAATAATAATTTTAAGAAAGCCTTACATAGTAAGCATGCACAATCCTCACATTGCACCCATCACAGCTTTTTCTTTTTTTTGGTTTTTCGAGGCAGGGTTTCTCTGTGGTTTTGGAGCCTGTCCTGGAACTAGCTCTGTAGACCTGGCTGGTCTCGAACTCACAGAGATCCGCCTGCCTCTGCCTCCCAAGTGCTGGGATTAAAGGCGTGCGCCACCACCGCCCGGCTCACAGCTTTTTCTTGCATTGCAGAGGCAAACTCTTTCCATTCTAATCTAAGAAATGGTAGCTGACCAGGCGTGGAGGATTCCCCGAGGCTCGCCTTGTTCTGGTGAAGTCTTCCAAAGGAGGTGCAGGCTGGCTGGCACAGTCAAGACTCAGGCAGAAGTCAAGGCATCCGGGGTTGCAGAGATACACAAAGCTGGAGTGTGGTTTCTTCAAAATGTCCATGAAGGTTCAAGTTTTCAAAGCAGCCAAGCCACAAAAGGAGTTTCTGCTCAAGACAGGCACAAGTAAAAGTTTTGACAATTATCAAATATACTGCATCCCAAATGGCTTAGCTCATTTGAAGGAAAAGTAAATATTAAAGGGTGCCTACAATAATAAAGACATCATTAACTAACAGGCTTTCTGGTTTTTTTTTTGGTTGTTGTTTGTTTTTAGACAAGATCACACTCTGTAGCCCAGGCAGGCCTAGCTCTTCAGGCAATCTTCTCAATCCTCTTGCTTCAGGCTTCTAAAGTGTTAGGATTAAAGGTATAAACTACCACATACCCAACTACATTGACATTTGTTTGGGATTTAGTTTCAGTGACAGAATACTTGTCTAGCAAGTCCTGGGTTCAGTCCTCAACCCCAGGAAGAAAGAGAGAGAGAGAGAGAGAGAGAGAGAGAGAGAGAGAGAGAGAGAGAGAGAGAGAGAGAGAGAAAGACTGGGTCCTCTTACTGTTGGGAGGCCCTGCCTGCTGCTCAGAGGTTTCAGTTTACGCCTCTCTCTAAGCTTGTTAACAGGGAAGAGTCCCTCCCCCACCAGGAGGCTTCCTGTTCCCTACCTAACCACTTTCCGGAGGATGACTCTAGGCCAGGATGCCTGACTTATCTCAAGGATGACCCTTGACACAGTTCCCTGCAAACACTCTTCCCTGCTGCCCACATGATAATTAGTTATTGCTCTGGCCATTTTGATAGGGCTGAGCTTCCACTAATCCAGCTATATGCTAGGAGCATGCCACTTAATACAAATTAGGATTTGTTCCCAGGCTTCCCAATCCCATATATTTCCTATACTCTGGAATAAAATTGTCTCACTGACGTCATCTCCCAGAGGGCTGTCTCCATTGTATCTACGCCCTGTTCCCCAATTCCGTTCCCTCCACCCTCATGGACCTGTGGCTGTTGACAAAGGTTTCTGGCCCTCCCCGTCCTGCACTCGTTCAGTTCCAAAGAAACACAGAGAGGCTTATTAATTATAAACTGGTTGACCTATTAGCTCAGGCTTCTTAGTAACTCTTTTTTTAAAAAATTATTTTTATTGATTTTTTACTGAGCTCTACATTTTTCTCTGCTCCCCTCCTTGCCATGTGTGTGTGTTGTATAATAATATACTGATATATGGTATTATGTAATATCTTAATAAATAAATAGTATATTATATATATCCACATATATACAAACAGCATCATCTGTCCAGTGGTATCATGAAGCAAAGACTGAAAGCTGATTTCTGAAGGAAAGCCCTACACAATCATCAAAGTCAACTGGGACCACGTGAGCACATGATCGTTCAGGAAAACTAGGTACCAGAACTTACTGCATGACCAGACCAAGGACCGATAAAACACCCTCATCAACACCCCAAAAAGAGGAAGAAACCTAATACTGTGGAACTCTGCCAGCCAACTTCCTGACCACCACTGTGAGGACTGTGTGGAGCCAGGGGACTGACCAAGGGCTCCTCACTGTCCCAGGCACTTCAGTCAGTGCTGCTGATGTGACCCAATGGTCCATTGTTCTGCACTCTAGGCTCCCTGCTCCAGCAACTCAACTCAACCCTGAGATTCAGCACGGACTTCTCACCCTGCAATCCTCCTCCACCCACACAGAGACTCTGCCTATCAGCTTTCTGCCTCTGCCTCTATCAGTAGGCTTCTTTGAACTCTATTGTGGCCTCTTTAACCCTATTGTAGCCAGTTGTCTACTACTAACTACTGCCCCCCCCCACCATCACCACCACCACTGCTACACACACACACAGAGACAGACAGAGAGACAGACAGAGAGACAGAGACAGACAGAGAGACAGAGAGACTGAGGCACAGACTATATAAAAACTTATGAGAACAAAACAAAACGTACAATGAAACCAGTGTTGTAAATTTTAAAAAACTGCGGAAGAAGAAGAGAGACACCATCATGCGACAGGGCTCACGTGGAGGGTTTTTCGGTTTATTTGTATTTTTTGTTTTTCGAGACAGGGTTTTTAATTTTGGAGCCTGTCCTGGAACTCGTTCTGTAGACCAGGTTGGTCTCAAACTCACAGTGATCCACCTGCCTCTGCCTCTGGAGTGCTGTGATTTAAGGTGTGCGCCACCACCTCCACCCAGTCTGTGGAGGATTTTTTCTTTTAACTGCTGGAAGGGTATGGGTAAGGGGGGAGGGAAAGAGGGAGACTGGCCTCTGGAGACAAGAGCTGTGGAAGAGAAGAAAGAGGGAGAGAGAGAGACAGGAGGCAGGCAGGGCCCGCCTTTTATGAGGGGACATAGTGCTGATGATGTTGTCAGGTGAGCCGGTCAGAGTACTGCCTGAGTATGGCAAATGCCTCCTGCCTGGTGACAGCTGACAGGCCAGCATAATGCATGAATGCTAATACATGCCAGAGTATCAGGGAAAACTAGGTTCCAGAACTTACTATATTACCAGCCTGGCTGGCTGGTAAACTGGCTTGCCTGCTGGATACTCTGTTGCTTTCTAGAGAGCTACCAACCTTCTCTTACTGATTACCACCCAAGTATGCACGGTTTGCAAGAACGCCTTTAGTTTTCACCCATATCCTACAGAGACAATACCAGAGTCCTGTTCTTACGGAAGCCCCTTGGGCAGAACCTCTGAGCCACGACTTCAGAGCTGGGGATAGAGGCAGCAGCTTTCTCTCAGTGTCTCTTCTGTCTTATGGATAGACTGAGAACACACCATGGTTCTGTCATTGTCAGTTGGCTTACCATGTCGTCGAACTCCTAGCCTGTATGTGACAGCTGGGATCTAAGTAAACGAGGAGTAGCTAATTTCTCCAGTCTTCAAGGCACACTCGCTTACTTCGAATTTAATTTCTCATTATGTAGCTATTTCCTTCGAAATGAAATATCCCCCTGAAAGGAATGGGCGGGGGAGGGGTCATAAGTCCCTGGAAACTAAAGGAACAACATTCTCAGGAAATGCGCAGACTCAGGAAGTGACACGATTCCCAGGCTCCTCCATGGCAGGAAATAAGCAATAAGCAGTGGCTAGCACAGAGAGAGATGAGACTGTCTGTAGTGGAGATGACTGCAAGTCGGGCAGGGAGTTTGAGTAATAACCCATCTTGGGTTGTGGTTTTGGTGATAGCGTAGCTGCTTTGAGTCACTCGTGTTTTTGCAAACCTTTACTCATGCTCCTGAAAGTAAACCCAGTAAGCTACCGTTTCTCCAGGCTCCATGCGGGCGGCACCATTTCTAAGGTCTGTCTCTGTGATCTGTGCCCTCTCTGCAATGAATAGACATTTATCACATCTCCTGCATCTTCCAGCATAAGCTCGGGGTGATTAGTTATGTTGAGGGCCTGAAGTGTGTCAGCGGGTGTAGGCTTTGAGGTTTCTTTCAAACATCATTCTCTCTTTCTACTGCCTGCTCATCTGCACATAGAACTCTTAGCTACCTCTCCAAGCTCATGTCTGCCTGAGCGCCTCCATGCTTCCCGCCATGACGATAATGGACTAAACCTCTAAATTGTAAACCAGCCCCAATTTCACATTTAAGAGTTGCCATGGTCATGCTGTTTCTTCACAAAATAGAAACCCTAACTAAGAGAGTCTATCAGTGCCCAATGTAAGAAGTTGGTAAAATTTAGACCAATATAGATCTCAAAGCCTGGCGGTGTAGGTGAGAGTTGGTAAATGTTGAGCTGGTCCCAGGTGACACTGGAATGATTACCTTGCTCTCTCAGGAATGGCAGACACAGGAAGCCCAGCAGAATGGCTCTCGGGTATCAGTCCTCTAGGGACTGTTTTAGTTCAGGAACTATCATGGCCTTGCAGGGCAGGCCACTATTGTGGAATATTTGTTTAAGTACACAGAGATGTGCTGTGTTTGTTTATTTATGTAAAGATGTGTTGCTGTTTCATCTTGCCTTCCTAAGGCACCTGATTGGTCTAATAAAAAGATGAAAGGCCAATAGGGAGGGAGGAGGTATTGGCAGGACTCCTGGGCAGCGTAAGTAGGAGGAGAAAATTGGGCCCAAGAAAAAGAAAGAAAGAGAGACATGAGGGAGACACCAGGGGCCAGCCAGCCAGACACAAATAAAGCAGGAAAGCAGGACATACAGAATGAAAGGAAGGTAAAAGTCCCAGGGCAAAACATAAATGAAGAGAAACAGGTTAAATTAAGTTAAAAGAGCTAATGGGACAAGCCTAAGCTAAGGCCGAGCATTCATGATTAATAATAAGTCTCTGTGTCTTTATTTGGTTGTGGTTTGGAGGTCTAAAAAAATTCCAACTACCTCCCACATCCATGTTCCACGATGAATACTTAAAGAACGAAAAAGAACAGGATCTATCAGACTGGGTGAGGTAGAAAGATAATGGCAATAAGTGACATCCAGGGTTCCGGTTTCTGAGAATAAGTGGGGCTGCTCATCTTCTTCATCAAAGAAGGGCTGCGAGAAGAGGGATTTGAAAGACACAGGACAGGTGGCCTTGCTTTTCATTTCGTCATCATCGTCATTGCTATTGTTGATAGCAACAGTACACGAGTGTGCTGTGTATATGTAATGTGTGTGCATGACTGTGGGTTTATGTGTACCATGGGGCACATGAGGCAGTCAGAGGACAGCTCTTTTGTTTGTTTGTTTTTTGAGACAGGGTCTCTGTGCTGGCTAGTCTAAAGTCAAGTTGACACAAACTAGAGTCATCTGAACTGAAAAAACCTCAATTGAGAAAATGCCTCCATAAGATCCAGCTAAATGACATTTTCTTTTTTTATTTATCTTTTTTTGATAATTATTGAGCTCTACATTTTCTCTGCTCGCCTCCCTGCATTCCCCCCCCCTTCAATCCTCCCCCAAGGTCCCCATGCTCCCAATTTACTCAGGAGATCTTGTCTTTTTCTACTTTCTACTTCCCATGTAGATTAGATCTATGTAAGTCTCTCTTAGTGTCCTCATTTTTGTCTAAGTTCTCTGGGATTGTGGTTTGTAGGCTGGTTTTCTTTGCTTTAAGTTTAAAAACCACCTATGAGTGAGTACATGTGATAATTGTCTTTCTGGGACTGGGTTACCTCACTCAAAATAATGTTTTCTAGCTCCATTCATTTTCCTGCAAAATTCAAACTGTCATTATTTTTTTCTGCTGAGTTGTACTCCATCATGTAAATGTACCACATTTTCCTTATCCATTCTTAGATTGAGGGCCATTTAGGTCTTCTGTTAATTATTCCAATTTTAGTAGATGTGAACAGTCTGGGTTGATGATACTGATCAGATTAGCAAGAGGACAGCTCATGTAGACAGTGAGCTGGGACTTCCCAAATGACTACTCTAACCTCTGTCTAGGCTTTACCTGTATTGCAGACACAGGATCCGTGTTTGATTTACAGCATCTACCTGGGGGTTTACAACTGTCCTTTTCCCCAGTTCCTGGGGATTCAGTGTCCTCTTCTGAATTCCCTGGACACCAGGCATGCACACCGTACACATACACATATGCGGGCAAAACACTTAAACACATAAAAAAATCCTTGAAGGAAGGGAGGAGGGAGGGAGGGAGGGAAGGAAGGAGGGAGGAAGGAAGGAAGAAGGGAAGAAGGAAGGAAGAAGGGAGAAAGGAAGAAAGGAAATACAAATATTTGGTCCACTTACAGTTGAAGGAGTAATCTGCTGGCCTGGTCTGTGACCTGGGTACCCTGTCCCTTTAGGAGACAGCCCCTGCCCATTCCCAATCTCCCTCTTCCAGCGGTCCTACCTCCTCTCTCTTTCTCTCCTTCTCTCTCTCTCTGTCTGCCCTTCTTCTGGAGAGGCAGTTTCTGCCTCTCTTTCTTCTCCCCTTCCCTTTCCTTTTTCCCTCCATAACCCATCAAATAAACTCTATACCCAAATTCTCTCTGCATGGGGTATCTGTCTCCCACCTCAGGCCATCCGCCAGGAGACCCGCAGAGGCCTGGGGTGATCCGCCTCCGTCCCATTTTTCTCTATATAAATGATAGCAGAATGTGCCTCATCCAGGGAATTAAGCACCCTGACAGCAGGCACCACAGTTTGAGATCATGTTCTTGTACAGTAAGTCAGTGAATGAAATGACCTAGAAAATAGCCTCGTTCTCGCTACTTTGTTCCTAGGACTGGAATTCTTTCTGGTTCTCTTGTTACATAAGAAACCCCATTCCCACCCCCCTTCAATCACGTGTTGCCCCTTGTGTATTCCAAGTAGAAGGACAGTGAGACAATCAAGAACTCAGAGCTGAAGGGATAAGAGAGGGGGACTGGTAACGTCCAAAAATCCTCATAGGAGATTTGAGAGAGACGGGGGTGGGGGGGTGGGGGGGTGGGGGGTGAGGGGGGGTGGGGGGGAAGGGAGTTAAAGAGGAAGGATACAGATGTCCGCCCAAATGACAGGTATATGCAGAGTGGCCACAGGCCCATGATGTGAAGCTCTCTCTGTGAGTTACAGGGATTAGCTTCATTTTAAAGGTTCTGGGGCAGATTAAGCGTCTGGCCAGTTCACACGGCTCACCACACGGTTTGCATTCCTGTGAAAGATTTTGTGGTACTGCTGCATACAGAACTGTTTGAAAATCCATTAAACAACAACAACAACAACAAAACATTTGGAAAGGCTCCATGAACAAAGCAGCGCAAATTAACTTGATTAATTCAAAGACTTCTAAACATAAATTTGACTTCACAGAATTCTAGCCTTGTCAGGATGTATATAAAATTCATATATATGAACAAGATACAGGTGCATGTATACACAGACACACACGTATATATGTATTGATATAGATGCAATAATATATATATATATATTGTTCAGCTTTCAAAATATCATGACTTTGTGATAAATATTTCACTAGACAATAGCCACTTTAAGATTTAAACATCCAAAACCCAAAAGGTTCTTTTTAAATGGCGCCTACCTCTGCTGATAAACGCGTGCTGCAGATCAGTTTTCATTAGTAAAGTATTTACAACACCTCAGCTACGTCTTTAAAAAACTGGACCCTTACATCAAGTGAATACACGAACAATCCTAAAGGAAATAAAATACAAAGCATCGGGAGCAATGGCTATGCAGAGCCCGAGCAAGCTCACTTCCCAGCAAACTACAAACGCTAGGATTACAAGAGATTAAATTTAAGGCCCCAAGTGCTTCCATAATTTGTAAACTCTTCTCGGTCTGTCCAACAAGATTCTCAATGATTAACATAAACAAAACAGAAATGGGGGGGACCAAACCAAATTTAAAAATTCAATCAAACAAAACATGCCACGTGGGGCAGGCAGCTAGAGTTTTTGTTGATTTAATCAGACATCCCAGTGCGATTTATTCAAAATAAGCTTAAAAGGTTGGGGCAGGGGATGTTTAAGCAACTCATCTCTCTTGGTAGCCCAGGATGGCCTCAGCCTCTGGAAGGGCTGGGATTCGTGCCCGCTAGAATTTTTCATTTTGACTAGATTAGATAAAGACTCATTAAAAACTGCCATGATCCAACATGTTCAGAGGCCTCGAAAATTTCTGTTCTTCAAAGGACAGCTGGCAGCCGAAAGCACTTGATAGGGACAGCCCAGGTCCCATCCCAAAGCGCCCTGGGATCTCGGTCGCCGCAGGCTGCGTGGGGACCGAGGCGCGGCTGTCCCCGCCAACCTCGCACGTGCGCTCGTACACGTAGGCGGGAGCCGCAGGCGGTCCCGCGCCCCGCACACCGGCGGGCGGCAGCGGGGCGCTGCGCCCAGGCACGTACAGGGGCGGGGCCAGGGCGACTAAGGCCGCCTTTCCATCCGCAGCAGGTAGCACCGAGCTCGCCCGCCCGGTGCAGGAGTGCCAGGCTTCCAGTCTGCCAGCTAGGGTCAGGCTGGGCTGCTCTCAGGCACCTGCCTTTCTCTGCTTTCCGGATTGCAGCCAAAATGGAATAAAGGAAATTAAATAGTAAGCGGAGATCGGGTGTCTGAGCAGCGTCTTGGATAAAACCCACCCGTGACAGGTAAGAATTAAATTATTCCCAAACCCCTGAAGTGTGTGAACGCAAAGCTCCAGAAGGCTTTCAGAGGAGCGGGTGTGGTGAGGTGTCGCTTTTATCTGACAGGACACTATGTAGAATCATATTCTACAAATTGCTCGAACTCTAACTGGATAACAGGTTCAATGCGACATAAAGGGAAGAAATAAGAGCAAAATGGTCAGGGGGCAGACTTGAAACACTGCCATAGGTTTTTTACTCTTACTTTTTTTTTTTTGTTGATTCCAGCCAGCAACATGTTTGTGGTTTTATTGAAGTAAACTTTAAGGCAAAGGCCCTCCACCCCCCACTCTCGTTCCCCTCTCCCCAACTCTTGCTTGACACGAGTTTAGAACTTTGAACTTTTAAAACCTCTTATCGAAGCTTGGAGGAGGAAGCTAGGATTCGGAATGGTAATTACGAGGTTTTAACCACGTCTTTTATGCCATTTAATTCCAACAGCTCTGTGAAAGCCACATGCATTTTTATAAGCCTTTTATATGTCAAGTGCTTTGTCATTCGTTACACATCTAATCACTTCAGTGTCTCTGTATTGAAAGAACTTAAGTTTTAGTTCAAGCTCAAAACCCAGTAAGTACCTTTAAGAACACGTTGTTCATTTGTTTCTTGTCACCCCTCTTTGGATATGCCACTTCAGTTCTTCTCAAGTGACATCCAACCTCCATTTTCTACTCTCATTGTGTTCTCCTGTGTGCTAATTTTAAACATTCAGCAATGGGAAACCAGTATGTTCTGCGGACTGGTGGTTAGGACTGTAGGCTCTGGGTTACTGATGGACAGAATCTATAATGTATAAAATAAGATACAAGCATGATCCATAGAGGTTGTGAATTAATGTGCAAAATGCTAGCATTAAGTCTAGCATGTGGTATATAACAGACATTAGGGTCATTTAGACGCAGACTTTGCAAAGCATTTTAGCAACAGATAGTTAGCTATGGTAATGGTGACCATTTTCAGTTCTAGGCTTAACAGGCACTGAACAAATGAACAGAATGTCAATTCCCTTTGCTATACTTTCGTCAGGGAAAAGTAATACTAGTCATGCATTCATAGCACCGGAGAATGGGGCGGCATAGGAGGCGTGGGTCTCCTTGAGGGAGAGCAATGCTCAGGATGCTACAGCAGGGTTCTAAGGCAGTGTAAAGAAATTCAAGATGGTGGGCAATCTGGGACGGAGTGGCAGACTATCTGGAGTCTTTTCTGAGAAACCACATGTAAGTACTAAATTTTCCCTCCAGCTCCCTTCTGTACCACTGCTCACAAGTCATTTCCTGATTTCTATTATATATTGACAAATTTACAAATATTTGAAAACTGTACATAAATTTCAAGTTTTCAACTGAAATCAATTTGTTAAACATTTTTTAAATCTTGTGAACAGGGAATATTAAAGTAACCACTTTATTCTAAAATGTCACCTCTATCGCTGTCTGTAATTAAGTGTGGAAGCACGTTGGCTCATGGTGTGCTGTGCCCCAATTTTGGAACAGTTTTACTAAAGTGTTAAAATTGTTATTTGCAATCACAGGTTCATCCTAAGATAAAGACAGCTCACTTTGGTTAGGATTTATACACAGGCTAGAGGACAAGGTTCCCCACTGGTTATGTAAGTGTCAATGAGGCTATGTTTCTGGGCTTGTAGTAGTTCAATGCTATATCGCGTTTGCTTGGTATGCATGTGAGGCCCCAGGTTTGACCCACAGATGTTCTCATGTAGCCCACACTGGCCTAGAACTCAGTGTAGTCAAGGCTGGCTGGAATTCCTGATTCTTCTGCCTCTGCTTCTAAGCGGTGGGATTACAGGAGTGGACCAGCAGTCCCAGATCCCATCATTTCTTATGTTTAGATCTTTCTAGACTTTCTGATCTTTTAAAACTTAGAATGTGAAAGCAAAACAGCTCTATTATAAAAGAAAACACAGGGAAAATAAAGCTACTTAAATGTTTTTAGAATACTAAAAGTGATGCATGATATAGAAAGATAAGCATACAGCTGGAGGATATGTGGTGTTTATTTGGAAGGTTCTAAAATTCACAACTACAGGATACTGTTTTTTGACCTGGAAAAGAAACGTAAGGTAATGTACGATTATCTGTAAAACACACCTGCATATTAATGTGTCATGTACCCCTATCATTGAAACCAAACCCACCAAGATAATGTCCTATGACGTAAGATTCTTTGACCTGCCACTTAGGTTGGGAAACGGTCTTATTTCAGCTCTAGCTTTGTCTGCTGATGGGAACAGGTTAGAACGCAGAGGACCGGAGACCCTTCCAACAGTGCATGATTATGATGTTTCATGGTTTGCTTTGCTTATTCCATTCATACTGAAAATATTGAAGTTTTGTGTTTTATATTTTAATAGACTATAAATTTAATGGCAAATTTCTAAAAAATTTCTCTTTACAGTGCAATATTATGATTTGTCATTATTTAACATGACATTCGGGAATACATTATACATTAGATAATGGCAATAATGAATGGAGAAATGCACAATGTAATTTTTATAAAGAACTTAAACTTTTGAGAAATGAGCTGGAAATGTTTAAACAAATGTTAATTTAAACATAAAAGCTGACCCAAGGGGGCCTGGTCCACAAAGGATGTTTATTTGATGTAACAAAACAGTACAGTTAGTGTTAGACCCAACCACAAAGAACAAGGGAATGGAAAATTTATACAATGTACATAGAAAAAAAACAAGATGTTTGCTATAACAACTCTATATTCCTAAAATAATGCTTCTAAAAAAATCACTCAATTATTGAAATCTATATGAAAAAAAGATGTTAATAGCGACAAAGTGCATAAAACCAAACATCATATTTTGAACAAATTAACAGACTAGGCAATTTTACTAACAATTCATGATTTTTTTGTTGTTTACAGTATACTCAAAATGTCTTTACACCAACAGGGTGGACAGAACATTTATGTTTAATATTATTACACAATATTAGCATAAGCTTCCACAACTACATAGGGAACTGTTTTCTTTTGAGCTGGTAAAGTAACTAAAGAAACATCAGATAATTTCTCTGAATTGAGAATTTATCCAAATAAATGCCACATACCTTCCGGATATATGCATATCTCTCTATATCATGTAAATGGCTTTACCCATATAAAGAAACCATACAGTTTAAGATTCATTACAAGATCAACAGTGTCATGATCCAGGTTTAGCAATTTCATAGGCCAAAAAAAAATTTCTTCTTAAAAACTAGTTTTATAAATGCAGAATATATTGCATGATTAACTGCTGGTATTTTTAAGAAAATATATTGTGCAATTGTGGCTACCATATACTGCTAACAAAGCATTATTTTCATGTAAAACATGAAAAAAATGAGTAAAAAATTTTCAACTGCCTATGATCATGATGAAGAGTTACTGCCTTTTTAAAAAGTTATATTGGCATTTCATTAAAAACAATTCAATAAGGGACAAACTCCCTCACCAAAAATAAATAAATAAAAGGTGCATTTTAAATGACTACTGCAATGCAATGGTGGAAATACTGCGGAGATGTGAACGCGCTGCGATCTGGCATTAAAAGAACATACTAAAAAGGGCATTAATGAAAATTAAGTAGAAAGGGGATCAAAACTAAACTATTTGAGTTTGTGCAGTATTGTAGCCAGGCTTCTAAACTTAGATATAGAAAATATAAATAGACTGCTGAGCCACCAGTGTCCAAAAATAACCAACAGAAACAAAAACCCAAACAAACAATAATAACAATAACTGAAAATAAAAGAACACAAAAAACAATCAAAAGGAATGAGATTATTAAAAGCTCAGTTAACTTGATCCAGAGCTCTGAGGAGTTCTTCACCCTGCAGTAGGTTTCTGCTGCCTTGTACGGGAGCATTAACTTCACAATCATAACTGGTCAGTTGTGGTAATCCACTCTCATCCATTGATTGCCCCAGCAGTCTACATGCTAAGTCTGAAAAACAAAAAGATACCTAAGTATCATTAAATTGATATTGTGCAGTAGGTATTGGGTAAAATAAAACAAATTTCTGGAAAGGTTTTTAGCTTATGGGGCAAACCCTTCACTATGCAAATAAGTGTAATCAAGTTCATTTCTGCTGTCAGAATGATTATATGAAGTCTGCTCTGAAATGCCCAATCCCTGAATTTCAAATGTGGCCAGCAGACAAAATGCTACTTACTTCATCTTTCTTTCTCTTCCTTTTTACTTCCCTTCCCCTTCCCTCCTTTCTGTGCTCCCTCTCTCTTGCATTTTGAGACAGAGTCTCAGTTTGTATTTGCAGACCTTACTGGTGTGCCACCACCACCTGGCCAATTTTTACTCTTCCTAAGGAAGTGGAATCACTGTCACTTGGGGACAAACTCCTAAAATCCATTTCATATTTAAACTCTTCCTTATGCTGGTAAAGAACAAAGAATAAACTAACCAGAGGGTATTAAAATAATTGTCTTTTGCTGCATCCCATTCTGTTCACTAGATTTACATCCTTTCACACGTTTCCAAGAAAGTGACGTAGTAGGAGCACGGTCACCTGGCTGCTGCAATAATGTTCCCTATAAAAGAATTAAGTTAATATTTAGTATATTGAATTTTTTACAATAAAAAATCTTTGTAGTCAGTATACATTTAATACCAACCAATAAGCCAATGTCTTAAACAATGCTCTAGAATTTAAAATTGTCTTGTACTAATGTAATTTTTTATTTATTCTTATAATACTATGATAAAGTTATTTCCTCTCCATTATTGTTAATGTGTTTTTAAATACTTTCCAATCAATCTGTTCTGACCATAAGCTAGCCTCAACTGTCTTTAAAACATTTCGTCTCTTAAAATTATTTTAGATTTATTTTCATTTTATGTGTGGACATCATATGTGGTATGGTGCCAGCAGAGGTCAGAAGAGCGTATTGGATTTACTGGAACTGGACTGGCAGAGGGTTTTGAGCCTCCATGTGGGTGCTGGGATTTGAATTTGGATTCACTGGAGGAGCAGTCAGTATTCTTGACTACTGAGCCATCTCTTGAGCCCAGTTCTTTAGTAATAAGGAAAATAATTTACTGAGATGAAAATGAGAGTAGTGTTGATACTGAGGGTGGAGTGATGAGCAAACTTCTAAATATAACTGCCATGTTTGGGTTTTTCATACCAGAATTTATTTATTAAATATAAGGGTTTTTCTTCGTTGTTGTTTTGTTTTTTGTTTTTTAAAAAAATGGGGCTGGAGAGGTGGCTCAGCGGTTAAGAGCACTTACTGTTCTTCCAGAGGTCCTGCGTTCAATTCCCAGCAACTACGTAGTGGCTTACAACTGCCTATAATGAAATCTGGTGCCCTCTTCTGGCCTACAGGCAGGATACTACATAAATAAATATTTATTTATTTATTAACGATAGCTTTTGAAAATATAATTTTAGTATTTATTCAGAAGACAACACACCACTCACACTTACAATTCCTGATGCTTGGAAAAGGGAGCCATCATGTTCCATTTTTCGCTTCCTCTGGGCATTCTGCAAAGCTATTATCTTTGGGTTTAAGTCTTCCTCAGTAACAGTATTTCTGGAAAAGAAAAAGCAAACCATTCTCACTAAGACCACCATTGTTCACAGACAACATTCATTTCTGTATAGTATTTTCAGTTTATAAATGTTTCAGCTGGACACAGAGCTACACACCTATAATCCCTGTTTGAGTCCAGCCTGGCTACATTTTAAGTTTAAGGCTAGCCTGAACTACATATTGAGAACCTGCAACCAAATAAAATTTATATTCACTTAAACCTCACTCTAGCACTCAAGGATAGATATGACAGGTACTTTGTACCTTTCATCAATTTTATAAATGAGAAACTGAGGCCAGTTAGGTAGCTTGCTCTAAGTCCCACTGCTAATTATTTGTAGCTATGGAAGCACATGCCAGCCTTCACATACTTATCTTCTCCACAGTGACCTTTGCACTCTGCTGGTTTGGCCTCAGTACTGACCAATATATAACCAATATATACCTGAGTTGCTGTACCTGAAATATTAGGCAACAAGGAACTATTATAAAGTCAATTAAGCCTGTTGTATTTTCAGTTTCCAACAGAAAGCCAAATGGCTAAGTCATATGACTCTTCTATAAATACGGGTTCTTAATTTTAAAATATTTATAAACCATGTAGTATATAAGCAAGCTAGTTTAAAATTTTTATCAAGTATGTTATGTTTACAAAATATAATTCAGTCTATCATGTAAATATCATCTGTAGTTGTGCTTCTGTTATGTTTATTTGGTGTGTGTGTACACCACCACACTCAGCCTTGGTCTTAAGCTTGTAATTCTCCTGACTCAGCTGCCTGAAATAATGGCATATTTTACTATACCCAACTGAAAATACTGAATTCATCTAAAGACCCAAGCTTTTTTCCTAGGTTAAGAGAATGGCAGGCTTGTCCTAGCACTTCAGGTGAAGGGGTGATAAGAGGGAACAAAAGTCCCAGTTACAGCAGAGTTTTTTCTTCTGCTATCAGAGGCAGCTTGCTGACTAGGCACAGAACAGAAGGAATCATTTTTCTTCCACTAACTAATTAGCAAAAATTATTTTCCTGTAGGTGTGGCCTCAAATTTAAAACACATCAAATACCATTACATATTATATACAGAAATTCTAAATATTTGCTCAAACATTGCTTCATTCCATAGAAAAAATAAAGTAAATCATTCTAGGACTCTTGGTAGATCTAAACAAAACTAATTTTTTTTATAATAATGACAACACAAAAATATGTAATGAAGAATAGAAGTTTGAGACTCGCAATTATATGCAAGATTTTAAAAAGGTCTGCAAACATCCATATTTACCTGTGAGAACTAAACACCACCAGGCTCAGTTTGGGATGGGAAAGAACCATTTAGCTAAAGGGCTTTTCTTCACATATAGAAGGATCTAAGCAGGGAAGAAGCTATTTCCCATTCTAAATGGAACACGAAGAAATGCCTGACATTTATAATTTACCAACTGGACTTACTTTGATGTTCCTTAAAGTACATGTCAGAAAGATGGCTCTATGTTTAGAAATCATTTAACATTACCTATGTACTAGAACATGACTGAATGTTAATATAAATACCTCTGACTCAAAGTGACAGACACATTAGGGCTCCTTGGGTGAGCTTTCTCTGCCTGTTCTCTGACTCTCTTTCCTGCTCTGTCTGGTGAGGCTGTCCGACTGTGAGGAGCACTGTATGCTGATGCTGTAGCAGCTGTCGTTTCTTGAGGTACATGGGCAGATGATGGAGATGCAATCAGTATTTTAATGTCTTCTATATTGTCCTTCGTCACTGTTTTTAATTCATCAGTGGTGGTGGCAGTGTTGGTGGCGGTTGTGGTGGCAGCGGCAGTGATGGTAGGTTTCTGCAGCTGGGTCGGCTGGAACACTGTCACTGTGCTCACACTTGGAGGGCTTGAAGAACTGCTCTCTAATGGCGACAACTGGTCAAAGGACCGCAGCTGGAAATCATCATCCATCGGGATATAGGGGGCCAGCATCTCCAAGTCTAAATCGGTGTCCTTTCAAACAATAAATAAATACAAGACTTTTTATAATGACCACACTTTGTAAAAGAAAAACAAGTTAAACCCAGTCATTTCAGCTTAAAAATTAATAAAATACAAAATAAGCAAGGCAACACACCTGAGTTGAAAATGGGTTCTTTGCTTCTGTGTCTTCGGCAAACAGTTTTTCCACCAGTTCCAACTTGAAGACATTGACCATATCGCTATCCACATCAAAACAATATTCACTGGGACTGTTAGGCTGTGAAAAAGAGTTAGGAGTGTTTACTTTTTCCTGAAGAAGTCGCTAGGTTTGTTTGTTAAGAAGTTTCAGGCTCATACAATGGAAAGATATATTTGGTAGGCTGTGGTGAATCCCAGCACTCAGGAGGCTGAGTCAGAAGAATCTCTGTGAGTTCGAGGCCAGCCTGGTCTACAGAGTGAGCTCCAGGCCCAAAGGGCTAATAATAGTGAGACCCTGTCTTAGAAAATCAAAAACCAAAACAACAACAAAACCAACAAAAAAAACAAAAAACAAACCCTGCCCCCCAAAAGAAATTTATTTATTCTAAAGAATAAAATTGACCAAGCAATCAAGTTCTACAATAGCACCAATTAACTAGATGATATTTTCCCTGGAATCTTAACGTCTATTCTATTCTGTTAGGAGTTATAGGCAAGAATTTCAATAAAGAATACTGTAGCTTAGTATGCTAGATGTAACACTTTGCTCTTCCTCATTTTTCATTAGATTTACTTTGTTAGCTCAATGACAAACACTTCTGTGCTGGGCAAACCATCAAAGCAAAGAACATATTCTTCAAAAGGTTTTGAGATACCATATTGCTTAACTTACACACGCCAATTTTAATTCCTAACAATTTAATGCAGATACAGACTTATTTTGCTTCCCTAAACAGAGGTTACAAAGTTCAGATCTAAGCTGTCCTGCTCTGAAGCTCAGTGTTAATAGTAGAAAGCTCTGAAATGAATTGTTCTGGATTTGGAAACAGCTGTCTGTGACACTTTCAGCCCTGGTCCAACCTAGATATTCAGAAACCATTTCTGTTGGGTTTCAGAGAACTATCAGTGCCAGGCGTATTTATCCTGACCTTTTCTTCTGTCGTAGTACCCACCTCAGGTGAACTCTGTC
The DNA here is from genome assembly GCF_950005125.1 of Chionomys nivalis. Classification (NCBI taxonomy): domain Eukaryota; kingdom Metazoa; phylum Chordata; class Mammalia; order Rodentia; family Cricetidae; genus Chionomys; species Chionomys nivalis. Next base: position 50,397,296 of record NC_080095.1, read on the forward strand.
TAGTGCTTCCATCAGAAGGACTGGCTGGCTGATCTTGAATCTGGGGCATCGTAAAGGAGAGTTCCAGTGACTCTGGACTTGGCTCTAACTTTAATGCCAACTCTTGATTTAGTGCAGGATCAGCACTACTTCGAAGTGGCTTTGGAGTTTCAGAAGCAGGTAATGGAGACATTGCCAGATTTATATTTGTTAATTTTTCATTAGAAGAGGGGAACATTACATCATTATATAATGGGACATCTTCAAGTTGTTGGTCTTCAGTTTCTGTGTCTGCAAAAGAAAAATTTCATCAATCTAGAGAACATTAGGATTTTAACAGTCTTTAATTGAAAAATTTACAGACATTACGGTATGACCATTAGGTCTGAGTTATCTTTTTTGTCCACCACTGACAACTCCTAGGATGTGTAACTCTAATCTTTTTATATGCTAAAAGTTAGCCTAATTTGAAATAACATTTTTCATTTTCATGTTTGTTTTATGGTAAGACTGCTTCTTTAATCCTTTATCATTTACCCAATTAAATCTACTGCAATTTAACTCTACTGAATGGTGCAGTGAGGAGGCAGGGAGGCTAGTAGAAGGTATCAAGAAATACTTTCACGATACTCTTAACTACAATTCCCAACAGAACACAAAAATAAAAGCAGGAAGGCTATGAAATTTCAGAAACAAACATTAAGCAATACTTTTGAAAAACTATACAAAAAGTGCAAGCATCATACAAATGCTTAAGTCAAGAAATGTAGCACAGTGCAGGTGAACTGGGACAGGAAGCAGCAGACACAGCTGAAGAAATGGATAGACTCACTAAGCACCCACCATCACTGCCAAAATCCAGAGATATAATCGTGTCCCCAGCAGCTGGGGCCAGCAGAGTTAGAGCATCAGGTTCTTTCTTAAGCTTATCAAAAAGGCAGCTTGTATCCTCTGATTCAACTTTGGTGAACAGCTGAGTCATTTTCATATCTGAAGATTCAACTGGTTTGAGGACACATTCTGTTTGTTGAAGGGAGAAAATCAAGTCGTGCTGAATAATACCACTGTCAAAAAAAAGGAGATTAGTATTTGTAAATTAGCATTGACACAATGACAGTGAAAGGGACTACAAAATGACCCTGTCTCTTAAATTATATTTTATATGAAAAAAGAATTTTTACATATCTTAAGATGAATAATCTCTCATTCATATTTGTCACATTTCTTTTTTCCCCAGTGTTGATGATTGAGACCAAGACCTTGTGCATGCTAGGCAAGCATTATAATACTGAGAAAATGTACATTGTTTTGAAACACCAATATGAAAATATAAAAATTTAAATAAAATTTACTAATTAAAATATTCAACTTATTTGAGTTGAAACACTCTTTGAGAACACGAGTAAAGTATACGAAGGACACAAACAGTAAGATGTGCTGATGCACACAATGAAAAGGACACAACATCACTCTTCAGCAATAACACACGAGGCATGGTCTACAGATATTAGAATATAACGATAATGACCACAGTCTTTATGCAGGGAGTCATATTTTTTTGGTGGAAATGATATAGTGATGTCATTTACAGGCTAGGAAAGAAGAAAGAGGGATGATGAACAACCACCCAGCTTCATGTCTGGCATCAAGGTACTTTTAGCTAGCATATTACATGTTTAATATATGAAATGAACAAAGAACATAAAGACTGATATATACAACCCTTGCCTTCAAGTAGTTTATAATACAATGTTAAATGCATAAACAAACAATTACAATACACTGATCACTCCTAAAACGGAAAAGGGGTCTTTCACAGAAAAGTGAACAAGCTGAAACTTGGGCTCAAGTAACATTTGTGAGGCAGACTGGGGAGAGGAAGAATAGCTTTACACAAAGGCAAATATCACAGAACTCTTTAGAACTAAGATGATTCTTTGGGGTTAGAAGTGGTAAGGCATGGAGTTTGATCCTAGCACTAAAATCATCCCCCGAAGGAAACAACAGAAAACTAAAAGTTGTAAGAAAGTCTTCATAAGAGGGGTAACCTGGACTTTGGAGGCACCTGTGAAAGCTGTGCTGGAACTGCTGGTACAGCCCTGCAATCCTACACAGGGCAGCTGGAAATTCAAGGCTGGCCTGGTCTAAAGTGTGTTCCAGGCCAGCCAGGCCTACTGAGTGAGACAGGAAAAAAAGTAAAGGGTATAGAACATAAGAAAACGAATTATCCACACTAGAGAGCTCTGCCTGGCAATTAAATTAGAATGTTTTGGTAATGTTTTAAGAGTGACTGAATGGGGCAAAGCCCACTGGAGTAAGTTCATGAACGTAACAACAGCCCCCGTGTCACAGCATACAGCCTGTCATTGTGCCCTCACAGAAGAGAGTCATTTAACCTTCACAGAACCTTCTTGGCCATAAGATAGTATCTGCTTAAAACTGAACTACCAGGAAAACAGATTCATAGACTGATTAAAAAATAGATTCTGTTTTGTGGGATCACTAGAATAGCTAGTTTGGAATGGTGGGCCAGAGTATAAATCATAATCCAGTAGAAAAAGGAAAATAAAAATAAAACTAAGTTTTTATCATTGTATCTCTTCTTAATGGAGTCACATAAATATAAAAGTGTTTCTTCCCCATCTCACCTCACAACGTAGTTCACACACACAATGCACTGTGGCTGAGAGTTCTTCGTATTATATATGACAGTCGCTTGAGTTTCAACCCAGACATAGCCACCTCTTTTGGCAAGCATCCTGTACTGTCCTGTGGTGACTTGTCCTTTTGTAAACACTAGGGATAAGAAAGCACCACAAAAAAAAAAAAATAACTGAATAATTGAATCACAGAAGTGTTGAATGTAGATTGTTGGTTTTTATTTTTTTGTTTTTCGAGGCAGGGTTTCTCTGTAGCTTTGGAGCCTGGACCCTGTCCTGGAACTAGCTCTTGTAGACCAGGCTGGCCTCGAACTCACAGAGATCCACCCGCCTCTGCCTCCCAAGTGCTGGGATTAAAGGCGTGCGCCACCACCGCCCTATGGGTTTTGTTGTTTTGTTTTAGGACAGGGTCTCTCTATGGAGCATTGGCTGTCCCTATGTAGACCAAGCTGTCCTCAAACTCAAAGATCTGCCTGCCCCTACCTTCCAAGTGCTGAAGGTAAAAGCTTCCACTGCCATGCGTGACTGGATCATTGCTTTTTGTTTGTTTGCTTTTTAAAGGAGAGATATTTAAATAAAATTTTCTGACTGTTTAAACTGATAAACATAGGCCAAACACACTTGAAAATAAACTCCAAAGTAAAATTCCTATCTTACTATAAAAGAAGGAAAGCCAGGAATGAGGGACAAAGTAGTTGTAGTTCTTTTAGTGACTTATGGTCAGATGTCAGACTAGAGACTGATCATATAGTACATTCAAGAAAATGGTATTACTGTTTCCTTATGTGTCAGATAATCAAATCACTAAAAAAATTATATACAAAACATTTGAATGTGTAAGTTCATATCATACTGTAGTCTTGTAGCAATTCATGCAGTATAAATTAATTACTGACTTAAGAGAATATAGTAAATCAACCATAACTGCTATCACGAATATCCATGCTCTGACTACAATGTAGGCATACTCTGTAGTTCAAGGCCAGACTCTGTAGTTATGTCCAGATTAAACAGGCAAGTGAGAAATTGTGACCATTTGGCTTACTTTGGTATCACAGACTTCATCTGAGTAAAATTCAGGAAGCCTAGTATATGTCAGGGTGACAGCAATCATGTGTGTATGATACTAATCCCATTCACTGATGCATGAAGAAATGCTTTTTACCTCCTATTAACCAACCACTGATTTAAGTATATAGATAGATATGTGGGCTAGATAATCTATAATATTTGACTTTTATGGGAAGCTTTATATATCATTAAATGATTTTTTTATAATATTTGTAACAAAACAATAATTTCATGATCAAGACATCTTATGAGGGGCTGTGGATGTGCTTGGTCTAAGGAGACTGGGTAGTAACAACAGCAGAGACTGCAGGACTTGAGCAGTGAGACTGCCTCTTTGAGTTCTTCCACTGTACTTACTATCGTGATGAGTTTTTGTCAGATGATCAGAGTCCAAAGCATGATAATATTCATAAATTGAGCGGCCCAAAAGTTCTTCTGGCTCATAACCCATCAGTTCAGTAATTCTGTTTAAAAAAATTAAAGATTATTTTTTGCTTAATAAGTTTATAACTTACCCTTATCAATTCTATATGCCAGCTAGGCGGTAGTGGGGCACACCTTTAACCTCAGCACTCAGGAGGCAGAGGCAGACAGAGCTCAGTAAATTTGAGGCCAGCCTATTCTATAGAGAGTTCCAGAACAGCAAGGGCTATGTACAGAGAAACCGTGTCTTGAAAAACAAACAAAAAAATACCCTCGAAAATCAACCAAACGAACAAAAATCCCAATTCTATACTTAGTATAATAGCGAGGTTTCCATGTCATTTAGATCCATCCTTGATATTTGATATTTTTAAAAACACATTTAATTATACATAGTCACAATACCTTAAAATACAGTTTAAATCTATAGCAGTTTATTTTTCATTCAGCCAAATTCTTCACCTTATAATTTTTAAGCACCTGGTAAGGTCTCATTTAAATATCAACTATAAAATTTCACTTTTATTAAGCCAAGGACATCTATACTAAACGGAAAGTAAAACATTAACTATTGTGATGTTTTAGAAAATAACTCTCAGTTGGTTTCCATATTAATTATCTGAAATTATAAGAATTAATTTCAGATGAAAGAATGGTATCTACATGAAAATGGGCTGAAAACTAATTCAGGTAGCCTGACTGGTCCCTGGCAGTTCCTTTAGGGTGGATACTCGATTCAGCCTAGAAACCATGAGGACCCACTGTATGCGAAAGAAGGCTGTCCTCAATCACACAATGCCAATCACAAACATTTTCCTCTGAAGTCTTTCTGGGAACAAACATGAACCAAGTGTTAAGACTGCTCAGCTTAGATTTCAAAGGGCTTAAAAACAAAATAAAACAAACAAACAAAAACAAAAGAGAAAAACTGAGGTACAGGTAAGATACTCATGCCCAAAATGTAAACAAAAAGAAAGCCCCTAATTACAGAATGGGCACAAGAAAGGTAGCTTTGTTCTAACAGTATGTTAAATAAAATAGCTTGTGCTGTAACAGTTTAAGATCTGCTATTTACTCTAAAACCAATAAAACAATTTTTAAAACATAAATCAAACTCTTGCTTCTTCAAAAGAGGATATACCAAAATACACCAACACTAGGTGGCAGCATAACAAAAGGAAAATAAATTATGCTTCCCCTCCATCCCAGAATGGTAGTAGGGATTGGACCTAGAGCAGTAGTTCTTAACCTTCCCAATCCTGCCACCCTGTAATACAGTTCTTCATGTTGAGGTGATCCCCAACAATAAAATTATTTTCATTGCTACTTCATAACTGTAATTTTTCTACTGCTATGAGTTGTAATGTAAATATCTGTTTTTCGATGGCCTTAGGCAACCCTTGTGAAAGGGTGGTTCAACCCTCAGAGGGGTCATGACCTAATGGTTGAGAACCACTAATCTAGGGATTCACAAATGCTGGACAAAGTCCACCCCCTCCCCTTTTTGTGCTGGTGGTGATGGAACCAAGAACCTTGTACATACTAGGTTTTCTGGTTAAAATGTTTTCTAGGAACTTCTTGCTCAATAACACTGAGGTACAGGTTCAAGAACTGGAAAACATTTTGTCCAGTTTTAAGAAAATCTTTCTTTTTTTTTTTTTTTTTTTGGTTTTTCGAGACAGGGTTTCTCTGTGGTTTTGGAGCCTGTCCTGGAACTAGCTCTTGTAGACCAGGCTGGTCTCGAACTCACAGAGATCCGCCTGCCTCTGCCTCCCAAGTGCTGGGATTAAAGGCGTGCGCCACCACCGCCCGGCTAAGAAAATCTTTATATCACACTTCTAAAATCCAGGGCCACCAAAATGGGTAAGGCACCTGCTACCAAACTTGACGGCATGAGTTCGGTTTCTGGGACCCACATGGTGGATGTACAGCATCTTTGATAAATAAAAATCTTGTTCCCATATACAATACTAAAAAAGCAACTGATGGATTTCTAACAAGAGAATGGCATGATTTGATGATCATCACCCTGGAATGCCCTCTTTGGGCACATTGGATGTAAGAGTAAAAAAGGCACAAATCTGTTAGTAGAAATGCAGCTCATAAGTTTATGCAACAACTCAGGCCAAAGGTAATGAAGTAAAGAATTAATGACAGGACCACAAGGTAGAAAGAACAATGGGGTGGACAGCTGAACAGTGCATTTACAATATTTAGAGACAACTAAGTATAGTTTATGGTAAAAATTAGAGTAAGGTATCAGCAGAGCTATGTCAATAAGTAGACATGACAGGAGGAACAGCGAGTTGTGCTGTCGGGAGCAGCAGTGGTGCAGTTCAGGAACAGAAGTATTTACTTCGTTATACAGAAAATGATCGAGACAGAAACATCAAGTTGGCAACTACATGCGCAGTAACAGATTTAGGAAATGGTGACAGGAACCATGGGTGGAGCTGAAGGTGCTCAAAGGTTAAAGAACAACATTTCTTTAAACTTTGCCTTTGAAATCTATGTTCTCAATTTAAGCAAGATTCTCTAAAGCAAAAGGAATGTCATGATTTTTGTGGTTGCTTGCAGTACCAAGGTATAAACTCAATGCCTTTCGCATGATGGACAAGCAATCCATCTCTGACTTATGTCCCTAGTCCTTTACTTTTGTGAGACAGATGACTGTGAACTCACCTTCCCCTGCCTCAGTCTCCAGCTGATGAGATTATAGGATTGTGTCACCAGATCCAGATACGAATCTCATCTTAATAGATTTGTGTAACACCTGGCAGAGTATTTATAGTATACAGTCAATGCTTAATGTGAATTTACAAACTAATCTTATGTTTTTGTATCCCAGGATGCATCTTCATATTCAGCTTCATGAATACATGCAATATACCATTAGGTTTTTACTAAAGGCTACGGAGGAATTTAAGTTTTAAAAGTATAAAATAGAATTAATTTACCTTTCATCACAGTAAGAAAATTTCATATCCAGGCTGTGTCGACTGAGAAAAGTCTTGCTATCTAAAGGAATCTCAATATTTGATGGATGAGGAATGGGTTCACAAATCAGCACCAAGCATGTCATGGGTGGTTTCTTGTACCCACACTGAGATTGGTTACTGTTGGTGTCATATACATGAATATGGCCTGTGCAGTGAAGCACCTGTGTATGAGCAAGAAAATAGGCAGTTACCTTTTTCCTTTTTTGAAAGGGGGAAAAGAAATGTAGGTCAGTAGTTGAGTTAACCTGACAAACTTTATAAAAGTGTATCTTTGAAAATGAAAAGAATGTTTTCTCCATGACACCATCTATGATCTAACCTGTGTACCGCAGTTATAAAATAAAAAGGGGTAGTGGGGAGCTGGAGAGATGGCCTGGCAGTTAAGATATAAGATAATTAGGTAGTTTTAAAAGCATTGTGAGGGTGGTGTTCTGGAGAGATGAGGTAGTGGTTACGAGCACTGACTACTTTCCAGAGGACTAAGACTTGATTCCTAGCACCCACATGGCAGCTCACAACCACTAGTAACTCTAGTTCTGGAGGACCTGATGATGCCTTCTCAGCTCTTCAGACAACAAGCATGTATGTATATACTGATATACATGGAGGCAAAACATCCATGCACATAAAAGAAAAACTAGGGCTCATTTATAATCCAGAATATGGATCTAATGCCCTCTTCTGTCCTCTGCAGGCACTGCAAGCACGTGGTACACTTACATACATCCAATACACAGAGAAACAAAAAGGTTCCCTGTGTAAGTCTGGGCTATCTTTCCTCCTGCAGTCATCATTATAGTTGACTTTGCTGTGGTGACTATGGTTCAGTACTGAACAGGAAAATGAAACAGTGATGGATAGAAAAGTAAACTTAAAACAGGATTTAAATACTAGTTGCCAAAGCCAACTGACTAAGTTAGCTTGGCATAGAAATGCTACATTTATATAATTTAAATTTATATCCCAAGCTGGCAAATTACTATGCTGTTTTGAATGGAGATTGCACAGACTGGATGGATGCAAGTGCAAATATACAAAAGGGAACAAATGTAATTAGCCACTAATAATTTTTTTTATGTGTGTAGGTGTTCTGCCTGCATGTATGTGTGTGTACTTTGTGTGTACCTGGTGCCTGAAGAAGAGATCAGAAAAGAATATTGGATCTCCAGGAACTGGAGTTACAAATGATTTTGAGTTGAAACATGGGTGCTGGGAACCAAACCAGGTCCTTGACAAGCAAGTGCTCTTAACCACTAAGCCACTCCTCCAGCTTCCCCTCATACTGTAAGACTCCTTAGAGGGTTGAGACAAAGCACTGTTTGCTGTTTTCTGACATAGGGTTTGCTGTGCTTCCCTGGCTAGCTGGGAACTTGCCATGTAGACAAGACTGCCTTCAGACTTATAGCAGGCCTCTGCTTCCCAGGTGCTAGGGTCACTTTCGCCACTCTTGGGGAAAGCTCATGATCTATAAATCAAGTACCCACTCAGCGGACTTACCTTCCACGTTGCAGACTTTATGTTCATTGTTCTCCCCCGGCTAGTTAGGGTGCATTTCATTCTGAGAAAAAAGCTTCGCTGTGTGTTTTGTTCTTTACCTTTTTTCACTGGGCCTAATGAAAGCAAGAAACAAAGTTTTAAGTCATAGCTAAACAGAAATTTGTTACAATAAGAGTAGCAAAGTGATGATCTCAGCATTAACGTAACATAACATTTGCTCCCTTTTCACCCACTCCAACACATCCTTTAGGTCTGACAGCTCCACCCTGAGGCAGTGTTTATAAGACTACAGAGATTCCTTGAACTGCAGGAGGAAAGTCCACACTTTATAGGATTAGATGACTGTTATTCATCTGTGCTGGTATAAAGAAAATATGAAAATGGTATGAGCTTGCCCTAAGTGTGTTGTCAGAATATAAGCATGTCCCCCGCAAAAGAACTTGAATACTTCATGTCCTTTACCAAATATGATAATTCAATTTTGAATAAGCAGCAATATATTTATAGAACTTCAAATACCTTTTGGCAGTAAATAGCATCTGTGTGTGTGTGAAACCCAGATTATCGAAAGTTATAAAAATCATGCCATAGTGGTACATGTCAATACTCTCAGAACTTAGAGGTTGAGGAAGGAGGATGGAGAGTTCTAGGCCAACCTGAGCTACACAGTGAGACCTTGTTTAAATTTAAAATTACAGAAATGGGGCTTGGGAATGTTGCGCAATGGGAGAGTACTTTCTTAGCACATACACGGACGCCCTGGGTTTGATTCCCCAGTGGCACAAAAAGAAAGTCACAGAAATAATGAGCTTACATTTAGAAGACTAAACAGCATCTTGATTTTCTACTTTCATTGCTTAGTTTGGTTCAAAACAAATGTTTCATTTATATGAAATGCCCAGAGAAGGTAGATAAGAGGTTGCTTAGGACTGAACAAGAAGTAGGAGATAGATAATATAAAGGCATAGAATTTCTTTTTGAGGCAATGATAAATTTCTAAAATTGCTGAGTATAATAGTACACGCCTTTAATCCCAGTGGCTGGGAGGCAGAGGCAGGCGGATCTCTATGAGTTCAAGGATAATTTGTTCTACTTGGATTTCTAGGCCAGACAGGCCTAGATAGTGAGATCCTACATCCTCAATACGAACAAAAAAATAAATTTTTATTGAAATATATCAAATTTAGGGTACATTTAGAATATATAAAACTAAAATCTTAGAAAAAAAATCAAACAAAATACTCATTATTCAGGATCTAATGTGTATACTTTGAGTGATGCAAAGATAAATAATCAGATGTAATACCTTTAAGCATGTAATAGATACAGTAGGCTCAATAGCAATAGAGTGTAAAGTAGTCAAGGCTTAGTAAGAATGCTTTCAAAGGGCTTAGACGGTGCCAGGGGGAATTAAGAAGAGACCATCATACTGTATAAGAAGGCACTAATTTGAAAAACCTTACTTCACAAAACTCAAGAGTTACAGGCCTCTCTTACTACTTTTGTTAATGTTAGAGCACCCACAATATAACACTTTTGTTTTTGAGATGGGTCTCACTGTGTAGCCTTGGCCAGTTTGAAATTAGCCACATAAACCAGGTTGGCCTGGAACTCAAGAGACCTGCCTGTATCTGCCTCCCAAGTGCTAGGATTAAAGATGTGCAACACCGCATGTGGGCCTTCCAATTAGTCTCAAGTTATTGAAAACATCCTGAGAAGGCAAAGCACTTAAAATTCTGGTCAACTCCCCCACCCTCCTTTGGGCATTGAGAAAGCCTGAACTCAAATTACTACTGTTTTCAGTTAACTGTCTAAAAATCCTATTACCTGCCATTTGTACTATGACTTCTTAGCTTAATACTGTATTTTCTTTTATATAACTATCTTGGTCTCGTTTATTTTTTATTTTGTCTACTTATGTAAATTACTTATTAATTCAACCAGTTTTAAAACTTTTTTTGTGGATTTTTCTAAAATGTAGAATAACAGTTTTAACAAAGAACAGAATTAACATTAAATGTAAAGTAACATTCTCTCTTAAATCAGTACATTACCAAAAATATAAAATTAGTAACAGTGTCTGACTGACTGTCATATTAAATCAAACAATAGACTTTCCTTCTCACCATTTCTGTGTGTAAGCATTTCTCTCATTTCCTCATGGTCACATGGATGAGTAAAATCAAACACACTGTGTCCAGTTAGTTCAAACTGTAAACACATTAAAAAAAATTAGATCTATATCATACAATCATAAAGTACCCAGAAGGGTTCTTCCTATATGGGCACTTTACCTGAGTTAACCCCATGTATTTGTTCACGTTATCAGAGATGTAAATCATGTCACCATCATCTGTTAGCACCATAACAAAGCCATCCAGGGCTTTCAAATAAAAGCAGTTCATCTGTGCTTTCATTTCATCTTCAATGTCCAGATCGCCTACAAGGGCACAAGAGGAAAGAAACAAAATGAGGCTTTATTTAAGATGCTTTTAAATACCTATAGTATAAACATTTATCTCTGTATATTTTCATGAGATTTTTTTCCATTGTTTTGCATAACTGTTTAATTTGCAAACAGGCATATCACTAAGGAAAAAAAGATATTTTAAGAAGAAGATAGGCATGCCTTTATAGTCAGCATTAAGGGGGAAGAGAGATAGGTAGATCTCTGTGAGTTTGAGACCAGCCTGGTTTACACAGCAATATATAAACCAGCCAGGGTTACATGGTGAGACTCCTTCTTTAAAAAAAAAGGGGGGGGGGGGAGTGTACACCAGGAGGAAATGGAGGAAAAAGGTCAGTATCTTGAAAATGTCTGAATGAAGCTTCAAAAGCTAATAAGAAAAAGGATTCTGTCATGTGGAAGAATCGAGAACATGCTCTAGAGAATGAAACAGTGATAACTTTATTGGGTTATCTATTTACTGATTATGTTAATGTACCAGGAGCTATAGAGTTATAGTTGCATGTTTAAAAATAAAGGGCAAATCAAAACAACTTTTAGTACAAAAAGAACTATTCCCACAGGTAACTAAGAAAACCAAAGTTTGATTAAAGGTGTAAAGAATACTGAAAAGATTTAAAGTATACAACATAATTAGGTACTTTAAAAAACCATTGTGTGTGGCAGCAGTTAAAAGCACTGAGGTTCAATTCTCAGACTCACAGCTATCTGTAACTAGTTCCAAGAAATTTGACATCCTCTTCTGGCCTCTGGAGGTACTAGATAGGCATGCAAATGTTGAAGGTCAAACATTCACGCACATAGTAAAAATTTAACTATATATACAGCATTGTGGTGCCAGAGAGATGGCTCCAGTTAATAATGGCTCATAAATACCTGAAATTCCAGCTCTAGGGGATCTGACACCCTCTTCTGGCCTTCATAGGCACCTTCATGAGCATATTAACACACACACATGTGCATGAACATGTATGCACACATAGACACATACACACAATCTCTTACAAATAATTTCTATTTGTCTTTAATTTCTAATTTTTAGGTCTATTATGTCCCTGTAGAACTCACCAGCATCCAGAAGCTTCCTCACACGTAAGTAACTGATGGTGAGCCTCATAACAGAAGCTTTATCAAGATGGGAGCTCACATTGTGGGGAAGTGGCAGCTGATGAGCAAGCTCATAAAAAACTTCCGACTCTTTGCTTCGCCGAGATCTTGCTGCATCTCTGGACTTTTCTTTTCGACGTTCAGAACTCATCCTACTTAACAGAAAAAAAAAAGGAAGAAGAAAAAAAGAATGTATGTTAGTTCGCCTTAACTTGAATAAAACTAATTTGCATTTTTGTGTACTATACAAGAATTAGAAGGCATGTAATTATATAAGACTTGTATGGGAAATGAACAAAATTTTATATAAGAAAGCTATGCAAATTTTGGATCACTGAAAACATAATAAATTCTTTTAAGATGTTCAAGTTTTAAACATTTCCAAGCAGATGTGTTCACACCCAAATTACAGCAGCCTATGTATCTAATGTCTCACACTTATTCCAAAGTATTCTTAGCATAGAGAAACCCTAAGGAAGTTTGAAGAAACTAAAGTTGTATATAATAGTTTGAAAACAGGTAATAATTTTATGGGCAGTAAGATATTAATAGCTATACACAAGTTTATTAGTTTCTTTTGACATCAATATTTTCCCACCTACTCTCTGACCATGGGATTTTACATTAGCAGCTATAACAAGCTACCACTTTCAGGTTACCCACATTCCTAAAGACTCCTTAATCTACTGCTGGCATAATGGATATCAAATAAATGCAGGAATGTGGCAGAAATAAAGATGTATCATAATACCAACCCATGGGTGGGTGCGCTAGTAAAGGTGATAGAAGCATCAATACAATGAATGATATACATTGAAAAGTCTTCCAAAAACAGATTACCAGGTAAAGATATGTTACATTTGTTGATGCTATGGAATATTACTTTAACTGCGTGAAGGCACATCACACTCATTTCTACTGCCTTTGTTAAGGAGGTAAAGATGTGTTATATTTGTTTGTGATGCATTTGTTTCACCTTGCCTGTCTACTGCACCGGATTGGTCTAATAAAAAGCTGCATGGCCAATAGCTAGGCAGGAAAGGGACAGGTGGGGCTGGTGGGCAGAGAGACTGAGAGAGAGGAGAAATCTAGGCTCAGAAAGATGAGAGAAGAAGAAAGAGAGGGACACACCTGGGGCCAGAAGCCAGACAGTCACCAGTTAGACACAAAAAGCAGCGAAAATAAGATATATAGAAGGAAAGAAAGGTAAAAAGCCCTTAGGCAAAACATAGATAAAGAGAAACAGGATAAGTTTTATATAAGAGTCAGAAGAAAAAAGACTAAGCTAAGGCCAAGCATTCAAAACTAATAATAAGTCTCTGTTGTCATGATTTGGGAGCTGGTTGGTGGGTCAAAAAAGAAAAGCCTGGTAATTTGTTTAAGTCATATCAAGCAGAGCTGTCTTCTTTGCTTAAATGTCTAGTAACATGCTTTTCTTACTTGAATGTCAGGCTAAAACCTGGCTCTGTTCTTAGTTGCTTCTTTCTATAAGTCTGCCACTATCAAATATTACTCTGAACAAAGTGCATAGTTATCTCATAACTACTTATGAAGAAACTAAACAGTGTCCCCATTTTAAGAAACTGGGCTCCATAGATTAAAAACAGCAACTGTGTAGCAAAGAGGATAGGAACACCAGTGTTTGTCTTTATTCTTCTACAGTTTTCTCTATTAATGGAGGATGCTGCCTCTATTTTACTCCTAAGCTCCATTTTTATTAGGTTAGATATCTGCTAAATGTAGAAAATAGCTCTTAGAATCTGCTAAACATTTAGCCATATACCAGGGACTTATTTTACTCAGTTCTTCTTGTACTCTGTGAAGGAAGCACAGAATCACCTCTTCTTCAAGTCTCCTTCCTTTGAATGTGAGACTGAAAGCTACAAGCATAGAAATCACCTTCTTAAGCAACTGTCAAGAGCTCTCAGCAACTCTTGTTATACAAAGTTTCCAAAGTTTAATGAAGAATGTATATTTGTTAGATTCTAAACTGTGATACAAAAAGTTCAATTCAGACACTTAATAAATGTGTCTAACTTTTTGACATTGGAGCTCAACTGAGCTACAAAAATTTTCAATGAAAACTCTAACTTACATCTTATGTAAGTTTACAATTACTTGAGTTAGCCACATTTATAGATATTGTGGGGGCACATGTAGTCTGCAGGCCACTGGTTGGACACACCTGGTTCTAGAGCAATTTCACTCAAGAACCTTAAGATTTTAAATAGGGCTATTAAGAAACTTGTCACCAATAGGGGGTGGATATGATTAAAATACACTGCATACAGATATAAAATTTTGAAAGAATAAAAATATTATATAAAGGAAACATCACTTGGAGCTACTCACCTAAATAAATCAATATATTCTTAGAATTCTACAATAAAAATATATTGAAGCCACATGAGAGTGCCACAATGTCAACAGTTTGAAAATTTTTGAGTGCATTAAAAGTACTCTGTTTTCCATTTGAATTCTGAAATAAAATGTGTAATAAAATAGCTTTTGAAATAAAATATCATTTCATTGATATAATACTCTGGGAGGGGGTAAGGGAGTTAGCAGAGATCTACTGGGTTATAATGGACACTAACAAATGCTGTTCACACACACACAACATTCTCTCTCTCTTTTTCAGGGTCTCACTGTTATCCATGGCTGACTTGGAACTTGCTATGCAGTCCAGGCTGATCTCAAACTCAAAAGATTTATCTGCCTGTGACCTTCAGCTCTGAGTTTAAACATATGTGCCATCACCTCTTTAAATTCATATGTAGTGGTAGCTGTGAGAAGCAGTACTCTATTTGAATGACCAGCAATCAACCTAAATATTAACTCAGTCTAGGCATAGAGAACCTTATAAGCAACTTAACTCCGTTTCCTTTCCTAAACCACTTAACCAACCTAAACTACTGAAAACCAGTCACTCAAATCAAACACTTGAGGGGAAAAAAATGATAAAAGCTTCCAGGGTTTTAGAATCTAAACTACATACCTTCTTATCTATTCCCAGGAAGGCTCTGTATCACTCATCTACAACAGAACTGCAGGGCTCACAAAGGAAATGGGCAGATTTGCAGCATGCAAAGTACCCTATCCAGCAAATGACCAACTCCATTTGTGATGTTTTTTTAAGTACAGTTCTTACTTCTGCTTCTTCTATGTCTGTCTGAAGTGGTATTTCAGCCAAGGATATAAAGTTCTGTCTTTTGAATAATTTGCTTATCAGTTTCCACAACTATTCTAGATATAATATAAATTAGTAAAACAGCTAAGTCTTTGTAGCATTGTGGTTTCTGTTTTTAAAAAATTATTTTGTATAGAACTCCAGGAAGTATTTTAAACCACTGCCTTTTTAAGTTTACATACAAAGTTTGTGAATAAATTTGTTATATTATGATGAAACCCTATTACTCTTTAGGTAAGAACACAAAATAAGTACAGATGTTTTAAGACATATACTTGTCTATTAGCTACAAAACGTCTGTTGGCTTCCTTATTATAAAATAAAAGGATGTGACTTTAAGAACTGAAATTAGGGGTACTGGGTTAGAATGAATGCTGTTCTTGTGGATGATTTGAGTTCTGTTCCCAACACCTATGGCAGACAGTTCACAACTGCCTGTAACTCTAGCTCCACAGGAATACAACACTCGTTCCTAGCTGCCCACAGGTGCTTGCACACATGTATACACACACACACACACACACACACACACACACACAAAATAAAATCTTTTAAAGAACTGAAATTATGGAGACTGGGCCAAGAGATAACAAGTTTGCTGTCAGCCTGAGCTACAGAGCAAAAAATGTCTCAAAAAACAACAAATGAACAGTAATAGAAACCCTAAAGCTGAATCACAACATTAAAAATATTGGCAGATGATGAGGCTTATTACTAAAATAGTTGATGTATAAAAATTTTAAATTATCCACGAACTCTACTATTTGACATGAACAAAACAAAACGCTGTGGCTTTGAAAAATAAGTTGTTCTTTCTGTTTTGTTTTAAATTGTGTTTGTATTTCTACAGGACAGACATTCTGAAATAAATGTTCAAGACAATGACTACTTCACTTAAATGCGTAGTAGCTTTCCTAAAAGGTCTGTACCCATTTTTGTTTCTGCCAATCCACAAACATAGCTATGGATGTGTACTCACAACATACAACTTTCTATGCGCTCTGTAGTATTATATATTATGAATTTAAAATATATTTTTTAATCAAACTGATGAGAACTATATCTCATTTCAGTTCTCATAACCATGTATTTATGTGTGTAAGTATCTGTCTTGAGTGTATTTACATGTGTGTGGGTGGATATGCATGCATGGAGACTTGAAAAGGGTATGGAAACCCTTGGAGCTACAGTTATGCATCTTGTGAAATGCCTGCCTTGTTATGTGGGTTTTGGGCCCTGAACTTCAGTCCTCATGATTGCAGAAGTGTTTACTACTGAGCAATCTCTCCAGCCCCCTTCCCATACTTCTTAAAGTCTCAGTCTGAAGAAAATCTCAAGGAATTTCCATATTTCCTTTTTGGCATGCTTGCCTGTAGCTTTAAACTAAAATTCTACCTTGGTACTTATTACTTATGTGGTGGTATTCTAAATATTTTCCAACCATTAACTTATTTAATCTTTGCTCTCACCTTCAGGTTACAGATGCACTACACACACCCACACACAGAATGAGAGCTTACTAAGGTTACAAAGTTAATAAATTGTAAGACCTATCTATTCCAGGCTGAAAATCTATATTAATAACAATAACTAAGACAAATTATTCATAAGTCTAGGCTATTATTACAAAGTTTAAACTCTGTTGACTTAAAAAATCCAAATGCAAACAATGAGGACACTAAGAGAGACTTACATAGATCTAATCTACATGGGAAGTAGAAAGTAGAAAAAGACAAGATCTCCTGAGTAAATTGGAAGCATGGGGACCTTGGGGGAGGATTGAAGGGAAGAGGGGAGAAGCAGGGAAGGGAATAAAGAAAAATGTAGAGCTCAATAAATATTAATTAAAAAAAGAAAAAGAAAAATCCAAATGCACAAATAAGTTACGGGGTTAGCTTTGGAGTATAGGACTGAACACTAAGCTATTCAGAGGGATTCATTACCAGACTCATAACCTAATTTGAAAAGCACATACTCTGATGGCAATCAGAGTGGCTCACTACTGACCACTCTTCAAAGAAAGACAGCTTTTAAAATGGGTACTGGCCAACATCTATGAAGAGAGAATCGGCTGATCTAAACTATGTATTCCTGCATACAGGTATCTTCACAGTAAAATAAACATCTTATTTTACTATTATTTGTTTTTTATTTGTTCAGTATCACTCTGTTACAACAACGTCCTCATTCTGTTTGCACTATTTTAAAGAGTTTTTCTTTACTATATAAAGCCAAAAGAATAAAGGCTAAGATTTTCTTTCTTCCGTTCTTTTTTTTTTTTAATCCCAAAGCAATTCAGACCTTAAGATAATGAACACAATATAATTAAAAATACATTCACAAATAAAGTGTATCCCTGTATCCTAAGTCTGGTATTTAAGCAAAAAGGAGTCTGCTATTTTAACACCGAAAGGTTTTAATGCCATAATTTTCATAGAACAAGGGGAGAGTTTACCAAGTCTTTGGTCTGTACTTTACAACACATTTAAGGGGATTAAAAAAATACCATTGGTACTAAAGGGATGGTTCATGGAGAGTGTTAAGATGGTTAAGAGAGTGCACTGCTCTTGAAGAGGACCCGAGTTTGGTTGTCTGCACCCCTATCAGGCGGCACACAACACTGTAACTAGTACAGAAAAGTGATCTGATATCCTCTGTAAGCACTTGCATTCACACACACACACGCACGCACATACACTCCCCCATACTTAAAAATTAAAAAGAAATTAAAAATGTTTTATACGTATGGGTGCATGTCTATGCACAACCTGTGTGCTCTGACCCACCCCCAGTGGCCAGAATAGGGTGTCGAATTCTTGGGATCTGGATGATTGTTATGCCTCCATGTGTATATTGGGAACCAAATCAGAACCCTCTACAAAAGCAGAAAGTGTTCCTAACTGCCAAGCCATCTCACCAGCCCCAAATTAAAAATAAATCGTTAAAAATAAATCTGAAAAAAAAAAACCCTGTAACAAAATCACTACTTGCTATATAACACCTCACAATCCATATGAGAATCAGTCAGCGACTGACTGCATTTGTGTTGCTGTTTGCACAGGACTGTTTCTTGACTTCACTGTGTGCTCTCTTGTAACAGGAAAACTAGAGCTTTGGATGATCCAGGAAGTACTCAATTTGGCGCAGCTTGACATGAAGATAAACTTGTTTCTCAACAGCTTACAATCTGCTCAGCTAATTTAACTTACTTTAATTGACTTTGGGTCTTTTATATACATTTCCATATTTCAGAAATATTAACCATTTGTCGTATTAAAGTTAATTTTTCCAGAACCTATTTTCTCTCATTTGTTTCTTTTTCTCTAACTAGGCAGTTCGAGCCCTTTTAAAATTAAACCTTTTCCTTGCTTACTTTTGACGTCAATGTATTAAACTGTCACTTGCTTTTGGCACACATTATTTTGTTCAACTTTTTAAATGATTTTATTTAAAATTATTTAAATTAAATTATTTATTTAAAATTATTAAAAATTCTTACTTTGTACAGGTAAAATGATTTAAATATGTGGCAAGAAGCATCAATAATCACTAATTGTCTAAAAAAACTATTTACTGAACACTTATATTTAGGCACTGTCTTAAGTACTTTCCATGTTATTAGCTCATTTAGAAGCCTTCCTCCCCACCCCACCCCCCAAAGGCAAGTGGCCTTCTTGAACCTTGGAATGATAGAAATTGCTCTTTCATTCAAGAAATACAGAGAAGGGCTGAGGGATGGTTCAGCAGTTAAGAGCACTCACTGCTGGCAGGGCGGTGGTGGCGCAAGCCTTTAATCCCAGCACTCGGGAGGCAGAGGCAGGCGGATCTCTGTGAGTTCGAGGCCAGCCTGGTCTAGAAGAGCTAGTTCCAGGACAGGAACCAAAAAAAGCTACAGAGAAACCCTGTCTCGAAAATAAAAAGAGCACTCACTGTCTCACAGAGGATCAGAGTTCAGTTTCTAAAACCCACAACTTCCTGTAACTCTAGTTCCAGGTATCTGATGCCATCTTCTGGTCTTGGAGGGCACTACATACACATGGTACAATTACATACATACACGCAAACACTCCTACACATAAAAACACATCTTACTAAAGTAGAAAGAAAACAGACCAGAAATTAAAAAATTATATGTATTCAATACTACAGAATCTAATTATTCCACTTATTATATAAATTCCATCGCTCGAGACAGATAAATAAATGGATGGATAGATAGATAGATAGATAGATAGATAGATAGATAGATAGATAGATAGATAGATAGATAGAAAGAAAGATGTCAGTATTGACTGTATATATGTACCAGGACTGTGCTTAGGGACTAAGACTATACAGTGATAAAGGTTTATTAAGGTGATTTAATACAATATTCCCAAATGCTAGTCTAGCTATACCATCAATCACTTGGGAGATGATATAAATTTTAACTACCCTTTCCCCATCTTTATAAATTCTGACCAGTACCAGATCTGAGGCAGAGATAATTTTTTATTTCAAAAAATATATATTTATTTGAGAGTAACCGACCAATTTTTGTCACTGTTAATTGACATAATTTTGCACTCAAAGTACCATGGCAAGGATTCTTTAAAACAAAGAAAAAATATATTATATCCTGTTTAAAGTCTAAATTATTTTAAAAACACACCTTTTCTAACTCCCTATTTGTTTAACTGCTTGCTACACAAGTCTCAGCACTCAAACAGTTACTGAAAAGTGCCTCATCTCATCTCTTTGGGCTTGCTCTCTCTACCCTCTGCCTGGATCCCCTTTCAACAACACATGACTGGGAAATTTATGTAAGAAACTTTCAAGACTCAATTCAAACATCATGTTGTCTGTTTTGTTTTTAGTTTAGTATTTTCCCAAATTGCTCCTCCCTTGTTGACCTTTAGTTATTTGGATATCTTCATTCATATTCTTCATAACGCTCAAGCTTCTTCCAGAAGAAAACTTCTGTGTTCTGTGCACAAATATGCATAAATTTGACTTTGATTTCAAGCAAAGAACTAACTGCCTCTTCAACATTCCTTTTAAATATCTCGAAATTTGTGCTTTGTTAGTGCTCTTATGATCTTACAGCTTTTTGTGTGTGTGTGTGTGTGATAAGATCTCCTGTCGCTCAGGCTGGCTCTGAACTACTGACCCTTCAAGCTTCCATCTCCTTAGTGCTGGAATGACAGGCATATGCCACCATGTCTGGAAGTCCAGTGCAACAAAGTCAGTACTAGGAACAAAGCGTTTTTGACTGGGATTCACTGGGATCATCTACTGATAAACCTTAAAGTCTTTCATTTCCTTTTCTACTGACTTTGTCTTTTTTTTTCATACAAGAGTTACCAGAATAATTCTTCTAACAGTAAAGTCATAAACTCCTTTGCTTAAAATTGATTGGCCCTTAATAAAAGTCAAAGTCTATATAGCAGCCCTGTGTGCCCCGTGATTTGTTCCATCGCCTCTGATTTCACTTTCCACCTATTTTAGCTCCCTCCTTCTTTACTCTGCTTTTTCTCTTTTCTTTTTTTGAGACAGGGTCTCCCTATATATCCCTGAGTGTCCTGGAACTCACTCTGTAGACCAGGTTGACTTCCAACTCACAGATCCGCCTGCCTCTGCCTCCCAAATGCTGGGATTAAAAGTGTGGGCCGCCATACTGGCCACTTTGCTCTTAACTACACCAGTTCCTTGTTGTTCTTTAAAAAGTCAGACACATTCCCTCTAGGACCTTCTCACTAGTTGATCTGGACCACAGCTCCTCAATCCCCAACAAGGCTTGTTGTGGTGATATTTTGTTTGTGCTGTAACAAAGCTTGCCTAAGGATCAGAGTGTGGAGCAAGCTACTAGTTTGCCATAGAGGCCAGATAGGGGTGGCACATACCTTTGATCCCAGCACTCAAGAGGCAGAGGCCTACAGATCTCTGTGAGTTGAAGGCCACTCAGGGCTACACTAGACAGATCCAGTCTCAAAGAGAAACAGAACCAGGTGGTGGTGGCTCACACCTTTAATCCCAGTACTTGGGAGTCACATGCCTTTAATCTCAACATTGGGGAGGTGGAGACAGTAAGGGATATGGCTAGGAAGAGGAGGAATAAAAGGTGGGAGGAAAGAGGAGCTCAAGGCATTCAGTCTGAGGATTTCGTAGAGGTAACTAGTGACTAGCTGCTCTGCTTCTCTGATCTTTCAGCTTTCACCCCCTAATACCTGACTCTGGTTTTTTATTATTAAGGCCAATTAGAATTCTCGCTACAGTGTTGCCCTTCCGTTTTTGTCAAGTCTTTATTTCAGTTTCACATTCTCACTGAGATGAGATTCCCTAACTACTGCCTCCTTTCTATATTCTTGTCCTGTTCTATTTTCCCAAAAGTACTTACTTATACATAGTAAATCAATATATTTGTTCATAGTATTTATTTTCTGTCTCACAAATGCACATTCACACTCAAATATAATTACTTTTACAAAGGCAGGATTTTTTTTTATCTGTTCTGTTCAACTTACACATTCTAGGTTCTTAGAACAGTTCTTGACTCATAAAATATATGAGTTCTGGACAAATACATGAATTATTAAGTTGTTCTCTTTACTTTTTTTTTTTTAAATATCTATTTATTTATTATGTATACAATTGTCTGTGTGTATGCTTGCAGGCCAGAAGAGGACACCAGACCTCATTACGGATGGTTGTGAGCCACCATGTGGTTGCTGGGAATTGAACTCAGGACCTTTGGAAGAGCAGGCAGTGCTCTTAACCACTGAGCCATCTCTCCAGCCCTTTACTTTCTTTTTTGAGACAGGATCTTGTGTTATGTATCCCTGGAAGGCCTCAAACTTGCTTCAATCTTCCTGCCTCTGCCTCCTGAATAGGCAAAATTATAGGCATGTGTCACCACATTTAGCTTAATTTTAATTTTATTGCTTGGCTGAAATAGATACAGATATATATGTATATGATTATCAGAAAAAATGCAATAATGACCAACCATGACAGCTAATTTTACATACAAATTTAATAATTCATTTACCTAGCAGAGTTCTAACACATGAAAAAAACATGTTCAGTAAACAAATCATGAAATAAATGTGAACACTGGCAAATCTGAATTAGCCAGGTTCAACAGCAAGCAAATGCCCTCCTAAACATAAACACAAACAGCAATCTTATCAAAAAGGAGAGCTGAGATACTGAAACACCTTGTTGAAGGACAGCCAATGTTTAAGACGTTTCCCAGCTTATCATTTCCATACTCTGTGCTTTTAGTTTTTTTTTCTTGAGACAAGGTCCTGCTGTGTTAATTAGGCTGGCTTCAAACTCTTGGACCTTCTGCCTCAGCTGTGCTGGATTACAACACAACATTCATATCTTTGACTATTTTGTCCTAAGCTAATGTAGTCACGAAAATGTACAAATTACAATGTTAAAGTATCAACATCTGTGTGTGTGCATGCACATGCATGTGTGTGTGTGTGTGTGTGTGTGTGTGTGTGGTGAATGCACACATGAGAGTGTCAAAGGACAAGGCTGGTGTCTTCATCTGTCATTCTTCATTCTTCTGAGACAGGGTCTCTCGCTAAGATTTGAACTGAGGACTTCATGCTCTCACAGTGGTGCTACTCACTAAGTAATTTCCCTAGCCCCGAAATTTTTATTATCTTATAAGTACAACTCCTAAACCCAGCCAGAAAACATGACTGGATTTTGTTTTCTACAATCTTTTCCCAAAAGTGTTGTTAGTGTTCAGTATATTGATTCCATATCAATTTTTCACTTTAAAAAAGGGATACAGGTTACTCTTAAACAAGTATTTTATATTTGTTTTTAAGAGTATTTTTATTATTAACAGACTATTTCCATCTGTTAATAAAGCTAGAATATCTCAACCTAATAACATTTAATAAAAAAACATGAATGGGAAAATCCAGCAAACACAGGTACAAATTATAGTTTTGGCACTAAATTCTAATCAATAAACTTAAAAATGAAACCTTCGTTGGGTATGGTGGTACATGCCTTTCTTTAATCACACACTATCAAGGCAGAGGTAGGTGGATCTCTGTGAGTTTGAGGCACTGCAAGTCCAAGGCAAGCCAAGGGCACAGTGAGACCCTGTCTCAAAAACAGACAAAGAGGGGGTGCTGGCTGAGTTTATTCTCTTTCTCCTCTTCCACTGCCACAAAGTAAAAAGAAGGCTAGAAAGATGGCTCAGCAGTTAAGAGCTGTACTTCCAGAGGATCAGAAGCCTGTGA
Source organism: Chionomys nivalis (assembly GCF_950005125.1). Lineage (NCBI taxonomy): Eukaryota > Metazoa > Chordata > Mammalia > Rodentia > Cricetidae > Chionomys > Chionomys nivalis. Next base: position 50,420,938 of record NC_080095.1, read on the forward strand.
CTTCCAAGGGCAACATCATTCACATATAGCTATACCTACATGCACACACAGACAATTAAAAATAACAAAAATAAATCTTATGAAGGGAAAGAGTGAGACATAATAGAATACTTCTCTAGTTACATGAATCATTTGAGTCCAAAGTTGGAAAGTCAGTCAGGTGACATAGTAAGACCCTTTCTGAAAAATACTCAATTAAGTAGTAACTTAACCTTTTACATCTTTCCAGACAGACTAGAAATTTAGTAATCTAATTTTAAGATCTTGAAAAATATTGTATTATTTGAAATTCATCTTTTCGGAACTATTTGAATAAAGAAAAATAAGTTATATATGCCAAAGGTCAATCACCGGCCAGACTTCCTGTACTGGAGACTGAGGCGTAAGGTCCAGAAATCTTTTAAAAGAATTACTTCAGGGGATTGTGATTCACGTTAAAAATCTGATCTCTTGGGCTAGTGAGATGGCTCAGTGGTTGAGAGCTGTTCAATTCCAAAGACCTCACAAGGCAGCTAACTAGCCAGCTGTAACTCTAGTTCCAGGGGATAAGTAAACCAGGGATCAAAGATTTGTTGAGTGATTCAATAACTATGGATCGAGGCATTTTGTGTCACTATTTAGAAATAACCTAAAAAAGATAATCTAACAAATCAAATTTCAACAGGCATAAAACTAAAAAAGTGGTTATTAACTAGGTAAGATAGTTACTTGCTAAGAACCAGATTAATAGCAAATTGAACAAAGATAGACCATTAATTTTTTAAAAATGACAAAATACGGGGGCTGGAGAGATGGCTCAGAGGTTAAGAGCATTGCTTGCTCTTCCAAAGGTCCTGAGTTCAATTCCCAGCAACCACATGGTGGCTCACAACCATCTGTAATGGGGTCTGGTCCCTCTGCTGGCCTGCAGGTACACATGCAGACAGAATATTGTATACATAATAAATAAATATTAAAAAAAATGACAAAATACTTTTTACTATGGCAACTAAATATACAATAAAATACTATGTATTGTAAAATTTAATTGCTGGAAATACACTACAAAAACACTCAATGACAAAAACAGTTAAGAATGTATGTGTATTTGATAAAATATATGAGGCAGTATTATTTTATAAGTAGGGTTCAAAGGCAGTAAAATACATAATTTTTGGGGGGGGATAGGATTTCTCTATGTAACAGTCCTGGATGTCCTGGAACCCACTTTGTAGACCAAGCTGGTATCGAATTCACTGAGATTCACCTGCCTCTGCCTCCCAAGTGCTGGGAATAAAGGCGTGAGCCACTACCGCATGGCCTCAAATAAATAACTTTGTGGGTTCCTCCCCCAATTCTTTGAAACTCATATGTGTTTATGTGTGTGTGTTGCTGGGGATGGAAGAAAGGGCTTTACACACGAAGATTTAAATGTAAAAAAATCGCCTTTAAACACCTTTATGAATGCTGCAACTGTCTAAGAGTTAGTGGCCCATTGGTAACAGCTGTGTTAACGGTTCTCCAGCTACTCCCGACTGAACAATGGGAGCTCAGTAGAGATGCTACCTGTCCCCTAGTGTTTAAATTCCTGGTTGGTTGAATCTATAGATGTGCACCCAAGGCTACATAGTGCAAACAGCACCACCTTGTATAAGTCATCCTTCTATTATTCTAAGGAATTGCTTCCAAAAACCCCTTCCACCTCCATATTAAAGATACCAATATCTGCAGAATTTCCTGCCTCATATAAAATGTTAACATTCTCTAGATGATTTACAATACCCACTAGTAGGTATCTAAATCTATTTAACTAGTTGCTACACTGTAGGATGACCAATTCTATGTTGTTAGAAATTCTATTTTCCACCCAAATGTTTCAATCCCTAGTTGGCTGAATCTCTAGATACAGCACCCAAGGATACAGAGAGCAAACAGTTTCTTTTAATTTATTTGATTATATACTATGACACAGTAATGGATTCAAATACAGATAAAAGAAACTAAACTTTGTGTATATATCCAAAAGGTATGTCCTTTAAAATTTCTTTGAATATGATGATGTTAAAAGTATACACACAGAAATCATGCCTTGAAGACCTCCCCCGCTTTTTGGTTTTTCAAGACAGGGTTTCTCTGTGTAACAGCCCTAGCTGTCCTGGAACTAGCTCTTATAGACTAGGCTGGCCTCAAACTCACAGAGATCCACCTGCCTCTGTCTCCTGAGTGCTGGAATTAAAGGCGTGTGCGACCACCATCTGTTTCCCATTTTAGTTCTAAAAGTTAACCATGATGAAGATGTTATAAATGATGACAAAGAAGTTCTTATAATACAAGAGTCTCTCCTCACCATCTACACTAATTGCTCCCAACCCATGTTAGTAAATTTTCTTAGTAATAACTCTCTAATCTCATTTCCTTGACTGTGAAAATGGTAACATTATCAAATGTAGTAGTCTCAGATTCCCTGTGAAAAACAGATGCCTCCACTGGTAAAGTGGTCTATGCCTTTCTACATTTCTGATACTTAATATGTAATTTTTTTAAGTTAAAAGATCAAAAACAATTAGAGGACTTCCCCCCTCCTTTAGCAATAAGGAACACAAGAGTTACCTTCAGACATTTAAAAGACAGATCTGATGACTTATGCGACTTCAGAGAATAGTGGAAATTACATGTCAGGACTTCATTCAAAGAAGTTAAAGCAGTGTTAAAGGTGAATTTTATGAGAATTGCAAAACTGCTTTCATTTTGGTGGCAATTAAGTATATTCTGGATTATAAATGATCCCTATTTTTTATTTTATGTGCATGGATATTTTGCCTGCATGTATACATGCATGCCTGGTGCCTGAAGAGATGAGGTGTCAGATCCCCTGGAATTGGAGTTACAGATGGCTGTGAGCCACTATGTAGGCACTGGCAATGAATCCCAGGTCCTCTGGAAGAGCAGTCAGTGCTCTTCACTGCTGAGCTGATGTGGGATTCCTCCTCTGTAAGCTGTGAATACCACTGATTAATAAAGGACTGCTTTGGACCTGTAGGGCGGAGCTCAGCTAGGCGGGGAAGACTGAGCTGAATGCTGGATGAAAGGAGGAGTCGGAGGAGGAGAAGCCATGTAGCCCTGCAGGAGACAGACACCAGAACTTTAGTCAATAAGCCACAGCCATGTGGCGATACACAGATTAATAGAAATGGGTTAAATTAATCTGTAAGAGTTAGCCAATAAGAATTTAGAGCTAATAGGTCAAGCAGTGATTTAAATAATATAGTTTCTGTGTGATTATTTCGGGACTAAGCGGCTAGAAACTAACTAGCGGCCTTCCTCCAACACTGAGCCATCTCTCCAGCCTGATTTCTACATAGTTTTATATCCCTGCCTTAAGTCTATTTGAGGTGATCAGTCTAGTATCAATTACTAAAAAGGCTACTTTGTTTATTTAAGACAGGGTCTCATAAGGCTGACCTGAAATAGACTCTGCAGCCCAAAGTAGCCTTGAACTGGTGGCAATCCTTAGCCTCCCAAATTCTGGGATTAAAGACATGACCACTAACATCTATCCAGAGACTGAGACAGTTCCATGCTCTAGCCCAGGTTAATCTGGGATCCCCACCCCCATGCCCATACTTTTGAGATAGGGTCCAGGCTGGGCTTGAACTTGAAATTCTCCCAGCTCAGCCTCCTCAGTGCTTGAATTACAGTCATGCACCACTACACTCAGCTCAAGATTACACATTTTTTAAAATAAAGTATACTTAGACTCGGGGTCCTGGGTATGTATCAAAAATTCACAAGGATCATTTTTCTTAGAGAAGACAACTGAACACTCGTCAGAATTGACAAATATGGGAATAAACTTCATAGTAACAGCTTCCAAAAATGAGACTCGTCCTATAAGAAAGCTTTTAATGTCTCTAAGAAAATTCTAACAACAGAGTCAACAAATTAATAAACATGACTATTGACAATGCTTAGACCTGACAAATATATTTTGAAAAATCTTGAAAAATTATGTCAAAAATCTAAATCCAGGTCATTATGTTTCAAGAAACTTAAGCTTAAAAATCAAACTGTGCTAAAAAGAACACAGTATAGTAAAAATAACTATATCAAATTATTCCATTGTGGCCTGAGCCATCAAAATTATTAGCTTAATTATTAACTTAGTTTATCAATGAATCTGATACACAAATATCTGTAATATATGAATAATTACATAGCTAATTACAGGCCTTAGTAGTTCAATGCTAGTTTTGTGATCAACAGCTATAGAAAACATTTGTTTAAAGATATGTGTGTGTGTGTGTGTGTGTGCACATGTGTTTGTGTTTAGGTGCTTGTGGAGGCCAAAATAGGATGTCAGAATCCCTGGAGCTTGAGTTATAGGTGACATGAGTGCCGGTAATGTGAATGCTGGGAACTGAACTCAGATCTTCTGAAAGAAAAGCAAAGCACTCTTAACTGCTGAGTCATCTCTCCAGTCCCTAAAGAAAAATAAAAACACACAACAACTTATTCATATTTAACAAGGTAATATCTCTTACTCCATTCTTAGTGGAGACGGACTTAAGAATTCATTTAAAATACTATTGTAATTGTGTTATCTATAAAGACAGGCAATTTCCAACTTTACTATTAAGTTTAAAAGCTATTTGATGGGATTCTTGATACTAAAACAATATGGAAATATCTTAAGTTCCTGTCCTCTAACAGCCAAAAATTCACTAAGAATTTCCCTCCTTATTTGTATCACTATGGAAAATATTTAGGATATATTACATAACAAAACAAACCTTCATTTAATAAACAAAAGCTAGATATTTATGGGAAATGAAGAAGAGCATTAGTTACTTTACCGTGCTTACAGTTCATTTTAACTTGGCTCAAAGAACCTCATTCTTTTAGGATTTGGGGGGAAAAAAAGCTCAATGATTTTAAACAGAATCGTCAAAGTTCAAAAGAGTGAAACCCTAGAGAGACGAAGCACTGTATGCCATTGCTACTTTATTTCCTAAGAAGATGGAATAACAGTAAAGGCTTGATAAGTCTGCTAATCATAAGAAAAAATATTCTAAAAAGCAGCTGCAGAATACTATGCTTGACAGACGCTTTACAGAATATAAATTTTGCTCGTTTGCGACGAAAACCCGCAGCCAATTATTGCAATGCCAGAACTGGTCACAGTCTTGCCCTATGTATGAGGTGATAATAATCTTACAGACAACCAAAAACCTACAGTGAGACACTTGACTCATGTAGTCAGAAAATCCCATTCACACAGTTAATAATGAATAACTCAAGCAGGGCAAACTGGCATTCTTCCAGGAATCTGATATTCAAACACTAGGAAAGGAGTCTTTTCATTTTTTTTAAATCACAAACTATATGAATGTAAATGTGAGAATGCTACATTCTTTAATTCTACATAAGCGTCTGTGAAGGGCAGAGTGACACTACCGTGCAAATACAGAAGTACACATGCCAAGTAACAATTAGATGAAGCCAGGGATTACATTCTGAAGACCCAGATTCTGAGATTCTCAGAATTTGAGATTCTCAATTTAACTGTTTCTTAAACCAAAGCTAAGCAGCATTGAGCTACAACTACACTCTCTTCCTTACATTAGCCCCAGCTGCATTTCATCAATTCAATAAAAATACTTCTAAGATTTCAAATTAAATATTAAAGATGATAAAGTTCATGAAAATGGCATTCTTAAAGCTAGAGAGATGGGTTCCACCGTTAAGAGCAGTCAATGCTCTTAGAGAGGGCCTGGGTTGGACTCCTAACACCCATATGGCAGCTCACAACCATCTGTAACTCCCGTTCTAGGGGATGCAATGTCCTTTTCTGACCCCTGTGGACACTGTACATACATGGTATACTTAACATATATACAGACAAAACACACATCAAAAAAAAAAAGTAAAGAAAGAAAATGGCATACTGAGGAAAGTGTAAACTAGTTCAAACTTCCTCAGAGGTAAATAGTGCAACTGGAACTATTATAAAATGACATGTTTTTGATCCAGTAATTCCACTTCTTAGAGTTAAGAAATGTAAATTAAAGGCTATTATTAATCCTACCTCTTTTAATAACAGGGAGCTTTAGATTTACTCTAAATATGTCAAACAGGGGAATATAAGGACATTCATACAAGGAAATGACATTCATCTAGCCTTTCAAACAACACTTTATTGGCAGTATTTGTTTACTATACACATCAAAGTAACATTTTTAGTTAACCTTCAATAATCCCCTGTAAATTACATCCTAGCTACAGTTTTAGGAAGCATCTACCGTTGTGATGTTTTTGTCTTTTTTTGTTTTTTGTTTTTTTTTAGAATTAGCTTTGCTATAAAGGTGATAATGATAAGCAGACTATATCAAAAGAAAAGTAAGAGTCATATACTTGGCTACATACTCAACCTATTATCGTGTTTAACCCTCACCATTCCTACACAATTCTAAAATCTTCTCCAGTTTTAAGACTGAAAAAAATACAGATTTTTTAAAAGTAGACTGAAACAACAGACACACTCTTATTCTACATTTTAAACACATATATGCACACACATGAACAAGGGTCTTTCAGTAGTGAAATAACCATAATTTCTGTGTATTTGTATTGTTCTCAAATCTTTTCTATCCACCAAAACCTTTTAAGTTTCATTAAATATCTTTAAAAAGGGTTAATTAAATCAAATGATTTTGAATATATCCAGAGAATTCCTACTTAAATGTCAAAGGGAATAATCAAACTCCAACTTTATGTTTTATTATAATATACCTGTACCTAATGTCCAGAGTTTTCTATGTCTGTGTGTAGGTGCACATGTATGGGAGTATACATGTGTGTAGAGGCCAGAGATTAAACTCATGTAGTTCCCCAAATACCATCCAACTTTTTTTTTTGAGACGTGGCCTCTCACTGACCTGGAACTCACCACGTAGGCTAGACCGGCTGGCCCAGCAAACATCAAGGACCTTCCTATCTCTGTTTCGCAGATGCTGCGACTACGAGCACGTGCTATATATCACAGCCAGCTTTAAAACAGGGGTTCTGGGAACTAAATTCAAATTCTCTACAAAGAGTACTAAGTTATCTGCCTAGCCCAAAGGCTTTTCTTAAAATATTAATTTTAATACCAAAGTATGGCTAGGGTGACAAATAAGTATAGTCATCCCCATGACTGGCTTAAATGCTAGCACAGTTTACTGAACAAAATCCTGAAACCAGCCATGAGACCACTGGGAGAAAGTAATGCTAATATCTGCTATGAATATAGGAGGAGGCGATAGTGCTAGCCTTGCGATTATTTGTTACCCTTATCAGGGCTTAAGTAAATTTTGTAGAGAAGTTAGGAAGGAAGAGAACTTAAGTAAGGTCCAGCAGTATGCAAGAACTCCAGGCTGGGAACAGTGTGGACTTAGCGTGGTAACAGACAATCAATCAAAACAGAAGAAATGTTATACTTCAGCAACTGCTGAGGTCATGTGCCATCATCTTTGTCTTTAGATACCTACATTACAGGTCTGAAACATGTAACTAATGCTCCCGAGTAGAAATATGGCACTCCAAAGGCATTCAAAACAAGATTTATGTTACTATACACATTTAATAGATCTTAAAAAAACAGACTCCGATAGAGTTTAAAGCTTTATTCACCATGGGTTATGTTTATTCATTGATAGAAATGAATTGATCTCTAGCTAACGGTCATCAATTATGCTTCAAAGTAAAACTTCAACATTACATATGCTGTATGGTTTGAAAGCTCAAAATTAGAAGTATAATCTCATATTAAATATTAAATTATATTTATTTGCACCATTAAAAAGCACATGTGCTTTTAAAAAGATAATTTCAAAATTGTATCATATTTACTCAAGAAGAGAGAAAATTCAGTGGATCAAATACTGAATATTAATTTTGGGGGGGTAAAAGATAAAAACTATTAAAGATTGTATATGCTTCAGGATAATAATGATGATATGTTAGTCTCTACTAAACATTTTTTTTCTATTTCATGTTTTGATTTCCTGAGACAAGGCCATTATATAGCCCAGGCTAGCCTCAAGACTTGGCAATCCTCTTGCCTCAGCTTTCAGGGTGCTGGACTATATATAGGCTTGCATCACCACTTCCAATTTCTAAATAGTTTTTTGGTAAATAATTTTATTCTCAAGTTTTTTATAACTCTAAGTCAAAGTCTTTCTTTCCTGTAAATAAATTTATAGTCACCTCAAAGACCTAAAATTAAAGGAAGAAATGATTAGGGGATTATCTCAAGTCAATTTAGTCTTTGCAGTCCTGGTTATGAATTACAATTACATTTAATCAGTTAATAGTAACACAATTTAGAAACAATGTCTAACACAAGGCAACTGCTCGTAATACCAAAATAACAACAGCAAACTATCATACCACTATTAGGTCACACCAGCTAGTTAGTAATAAAACTGATTTTTAAACTTAGGCATTCTTTTTGTTTTGTTTTGTTTTGCTTTTTTTGAGACAGGGCCTCTCTCTATCTCTGGCTGTCCTATGTAGACTAGGGTAGCTCCCAGAGAACTGCCTGCCTCTGCCTCCTGAGTGCTAGGACAGGTGTGCACACCACCCCGCATAAACCCAGACACTCTTAACTGGAGTGCTTTAACTCGTAAGAAATACCACCTCTATAGCATACCTACACTACAACATAAACAGGAAATGCCAACGAAAGTGAAAAAGGATATGAAAGTATATCAAACAGCATAATTTTAGTTAATGAAATCTTATCTGTGTGCCTAAATTAAAGAAAAAAAGAGACTGGGGAGGGCTGGGGAAATGGTTCAGTCAGTAAAGTGCTTGAAATATAAGCATAAAGACCCAAGTTTACTCCCCAAAAGAGTCAGGCTTGCTTGGTATTGCATACTTGTAACCCCAGTGCTGGGGAGGCAGAGATGGGCAGGTCCCTGGAGCTCATTGAACATCCAGCCCAGCCTAATCTGTGAGCCCCAGGTCCCAAGTAGAAGACCCTTCCTCATAGTTCCTGAGCTATGACTCTGGAGGTTGGCTTTCACATGTACACATATATAAATACAATAGCATACCAGCATTTGTGTATACACACATAAATATACATGAGGCAAATATTAAGTGTTAATGGTAATATTTAAGTGACAAAATTACAAGCATATTTTCTATATACTTTTAGGTATTTCACTATATTTTGCTATGATTGTGAACAACCATTTTAAGATTATATATTTAAATTTGGGGCTGTTCACTATGTCTTGTTCATAACAGCAAAACAATAATGGTACATCCATGCTAACTAAATATTATGGTAGTTTAAAGGAATAAAGTAGTTCTTATAACTAGCAATGAAAGATAGTTAAGATACAGTATTAAAGGAAAAAAGATTAAATAAATACATATAAAAAGCTGGGCAGAATAAATATATTTTAAGTTATGTAAATAGGGAATTATGTGAATTAAAATGATCTATTAGAGACACATTGAACATATTTTTTTTTTTTAACCCTAACCCAGAGACACACTGAACTTTAGGGGCAATTGCTTCATCAAGCTGGTAGTACTGGTAGTAAAGAAGGGAATTTTCAGTTTTTCTTCTACTCTATAATTCTATATTTATATAATTACAATGAAAACAAATAGATAGTAATCATGTAATTTTTTTAAAAAAGAAAAAAAGTTCAAAATGTTCTCTGAGAAGGCTTGTATTATAGTCTGGTCATAAAAACCTAAAGGCCAGATCTGAAGTCTTACCCAAATTCTTCAAGACATTCTGGAATGTTCTTTGTTTACTATAGCAGAACTGAATTGATTGCCTTCTTGATGGCAGTAAACAGAATCCAATAGCAGCCTGTTAATTTTAAGCCTGTAACACTAAGGTTGTCCTATGGATGACCCATAGATGAAATTTTTAAAAGAGCAATTTTATTTTAGTCATTGTATTCCGTCAGCAAAATACTTGCAGTTAATAACAATCACTAATATTCTATTTATTATGTATCATATTTTCATAAGGCCATATATGTTTAATGCTTGTAATATGGCAAAAAGAGGCATGGGAAGTTAAATATCACTCAGTGGCACAAAATGGAATCCAGCAGTCAGGATCCAGAGAATATGCACTTATCCACTTGAGATGGAGGTGTACCACACATAACAAAAGTCTGCTAAAGATGAGACGAGAGTGACTATGTTCCACATGTTTACCTGGCAGATACACACAGATGCCTTCTTTACTCAGAACACAGATAACAGAGAGACATTTTTAACATACTTTAAAGGATACTAACTTACTTCCCAGGCCTTGGACATAATGCACAGCTATGTTTATTAACAAAATATGTTCTTTAGTCTGGTTCTAATTAATAGAAACAGTATTAAAAAGGTGAGAGAAAATTAAAATTCAATATTGAAAAAGTAGCATGAAGATTACAAATCATAAGAAAGGTTCTTATGAAAAAATAATCAAGGGATATAGGAAGACTTCAAAAAAGAAAAAAAGCACCCTTTAAAATCCTCTGCATTCTCTTTGATCATTCAATAATTCATTAGCTGTTTCATTTGTTCATTCAAATACTTAGGGCTCATGGGTGACAGTATTTCCTATTAGATGTTTTTCAAATCCAGTCTATTTAAGATTTTGCCTATAGAAAAATATACCCAATCATACAGTGGATAAAAGAAGGGGTCTCTTTACAGGAACTTGTTTAGTGTCTACTTTTATAAGACCCATACAACATATCAAACTATTTTAAGACTCCAATTTTCCACCCTTAAACTCTGCTTATTTTTGCCAGTGTTTTTTAGCTGGACAAACATATCTTCACAAACTATTAGGAAAAGGGGAGAAATAGAGAACACTTGTCATTCCTCAGTGACAACAGCAACATTAAAGAACACTTTTGATTTGTCTAATTATGATAGCTCTAATCAATCAAGGACAGTAGACAGAAGCTATGTTCCACCACTAGCTTTTCCCCCATTAAATAAAATTTAAACATAATCTTTATATTAAGTATTCTAACCAAGAAGAATTTAATGGGAAAACATTAATAAATGACAGTGGAGATAAGCAAGCAGAACAATTAAATGAGAACATTTTGTTTTATAAAATGGTACCATTTCAATTACTATCTTGAACGAGGCTTTATCTTCAAAAGAACAAGTATACACTAGTTGACACTAAATATTCCTTTCTGAGAAAACTCTAGTAGACCAACTCTTTCCAAGCTACTAGACAAATTTAACTCCCATTTTAAAAGTATTTAACATTATTCTTTAAAGCTTTCTCTGTTCTCTGACATTTTGCTTTGTTTTGTTGTAAGCAGCTTCATTTTTACTGACCATTCACAAGCCAAAAACAATCTCTTCAATATATTTATTTGGATGACCACCACAAAGAACAAATGTCCTGCCTCCTCTCCAGAAAGAAACAAAAAAACAAAACAGACAAAAAACCCTACAAAGTGCTAGGGAGGCACTAGAGAAATAATGTTTGTGCACTACTGAAAGGAATATTAAAAAGGTAGAAACTACTATTAAAAAGGTATGGAAGTTCCTCAAAAACTTATTTACTGTCTTATAATTTAGCGGACTGACTGGGAACAGGACCTTCATGAGATATTTGCATATATGTTCTCAGCAACACAACAGAGGCAAAGGAGAAGTAATCCAAGTGTCAGTGGACAAACAATGCAGCATAGTTATAAACAGAAAGTCTTAAAGGGAAAAGGCGCATAAACCACTACGTGAATGAAAAGACATCATCAGAAATAAAATTCACAGAAAGACAAAACCCGTATGACTCTAGTTTCATGCGCATCCAGAGCAGCCAGGTTTGTGATTCAGAGAGAATGGTGGCACCAGTGTGGGAAGCTGGAAGTTGTAAAATGGCAATAGATTCAGTTTTGCAAGACAATTGGTCATATGACAAAATCTGCCATTGATAAATTTTATAATGGCTAGAATAGGATATTTTATGTTAAGTCTTTTTAAAGAACTAAATAAAACATACACAATCACTTCAAAGGCAATAGGGAGATTGTCTTGGGGTAATATCTTTAAATCTGCTTTAGAATTTTGAACTCTTTATATTTATCTAAAAGATTATGCCTAGCAAACAGATGCGTTTGTTAATTTTTATTGGAGAAAGCATGAATGTTAAAATCAAATTCAATGCACATACCAAGTATTTCTTTTTTTTTTCACTTCAAGAAATGGAGACAAAATTGTTATAATTAAAACCTTATGGTTAGTTGAAACATTCTCACTACACTTTTATCAAAAAACGCTGAGCAATGACAACATTGGCTGGTTAAATTCTTTTTTAAACCCTTCAGAATAAAGCAGAAAGCATGCAAATAAGTATCTATACCACAAGCAACAAAAAACTAGATAAAACCCACCTGTTGCTATGCTATCTAGTCCCAAAGGGGGTGGGGGACTGAAACAAAGTACCTTTTTCCTTCTGAGTTAAAATCAGTTTCTTGGTAGGAAGGCAGTTCAGCCCCCCATCTATATTTGGATTACTTTCTCCTGATGAGGAAAGGGACCTTTGTTAACAATCTTAGATAAAAAAGTGATCCAGTGTTTCAGATACCCATCTTTTTAAAAACTATTTTTAGAGGTTTAACCTAAAGCTTTAATATTCATGTATGGGAATAACATCTTACAACCAAACAACATAAACTATTCTAAATTCTTATATATAAAAAAGTCAAGAGACTAATCTGCCTTAGCCTCCTATACACCATCCTTGACATACAAAAATTTGGAATGTAAGCACAATATCTAAAAGCTTAAGCATGGACACCAGAGCCACAAGGACAACAGAAGCTAACCCACAGAAAGTTGGGGCACTCTCTAGACTGTAGTACAAGGTGCTTATAGGAGTAAACAGGAGTGAATGTCAAAATACCCTGTCAGCTCAGTAAACACTAAACGGGAGAGTGTATTAACCCGCATTTCATACAAATGAGCTGCACGCAACTGACAAATACAAACTCAAAGCCTTGCCTTGAGACAAAGGCCAATGGTCGTAAATACTGAGGTAGGCTAAGCAAAGCACCTTATTGCTACTGAGTTTACAGAAATCAGCATTTATAATTGTCTACTCAAAACTAGAGCATCAGAACAGAAAAAAAAAAGGTTACCAGTTCTAAAACCTAAAGCTACATTACCTTGGGTCTCCCTTGCTGAAATAAGCAGCACGACTAGAGTATGTGTTATGTCTAGGCCCAGAGTAAATTCAAAATGACCTATTTAGGGATGAAACACTCAGAAGAGGAATTGTGATGAGGGGGCCTAGAGTATATCATATGCTCAGTGAAACAACTGATGATAGTTGCCATGGCCCAGGGATGCTGCTTCAACAGGAAAGATCCCTTTTCAACCTGTGAATTCAATACTAGTCTTTTCAGTTTTTGAGCTACAGAGAAAAAAGATACATAAAGGCACAGAAGATATATATATATATATATATATATATATATATATATATATAGAGAGAGAGAGAGAGAGAGAGAGAGAGAGAGGGAGGGAGGGAGGGAGGGAAGGAGGGAGGGAGGGAGGGAGGGAGGGAGAGCGGTCTAAAGGTTATAGAAGTCTGAACTGTAACAACACATATTGGGAGGTAAAGATTTTCTTTTTGCAATTTTTTCATCTTAAATGAGCTTCCCAAGTAAACTTGGGAGAAAGAATTTTGCTTTTTTAATAGAAGGTTTGAAAACCTAAACCTTGAATATTTGGAAGAAAACACAATAGAAAATGCATGATGGATTTTGAAGTATTTTGAAGTAACAGAATGTTACAAAGACTCCCATTCCATGTTGGCCTAAATAAATCCATTACTTCATTCCAGAGGGTGGTAGTATCACCTGGGGGTGGGGGTGGGGCATATAATCCAAAAATATTTGCTAACTTGCCAGTGATCACAAATGGAAAGGCTTGGGACTCCAACTTGTGGGTATCTATCCCTACTCTAAATCTTCAGAATGCTGATTTTTCAAACAAGGGAGAAAGCTAAATTGTAATAAGAAAAACTATGGCTAAATGAGTTGAGTTTGATTTTAAGTGGGCAAAGCTAAAAGAGGAAATTAAGAAATATTTTTCTTAGAGATTTTACTTTAGTGAGCCAATAACTACTTAAAGTTTGAAATAGAGAATGAGCATGACATGTTTTCTGAAATCTAAGAATCCATATGCATGCTAAGTGAGTCAAGTGCAGTCCCAACAACTAAGAAGTCAACACCCCATACCCACTGTTAAATCCATCATGCATTTTCTGTTCTGTTTTCTTCCAAATATTCAAGGTTTAGGTTTTCCATACCTTCTATTTAAAAAGCAAAATTCTTTCTCCCAAGTTTACTTGGGAAGCTCATTTAAGATGAAAAAATTGCAAAAAGAAAATCTTTACCTCCCAATATTTCAATTATGTTTCAAATAAATTATGATTTCAAAAGCACATCTTTAAAAAACAGCACCTAAAAGTTGCTGAGTGACCCATCACTCATGTTTATTATCTTTTAGCGATATTAAGAATCTCTATATTAAGAAATATAATCCCATCTGATCTAAAGCAGCTAACATCTCCAATGAAAAAAATTAATTAACAGATGGGTCTGGGGAAAAACCATTTAGAACTGTGCCCAATGCACAACAGCTAATTCACTCATTCACTATAAAATTATTTTTGATTAAAAAAAAAACACTGCATATAACCAGTGGGTGTATAACTGTGTATTGTATTAAATAATTCAGCACTTAATAAGGTCAGTAAGTTGGCACTACACAATAGCAATCTACCGAACATTTAGAGCATAGCAGCCCCATCATTTCATCAAAATCATTGTAGTCACTTCTGCAAAATTAATTGCAACTAATTCTGGTAACTTGTGATGTTTCGTCTCGACTTGTTGGCTCACTTTAAAACATTTTCAAAGTGCTTCCTTTGGTGCATACAAACCTTCTGTGAACCTTCTGTGGAGTAAGGACCAAGATAAGGGACCCACAGAACAGCAAGAAGACGAATCAATTCTCTTCTGCTGCTATGGATAAGGGGAATTAATCTCTTCCAGAAGACTGGAAGGATTTAGCAGTACATTAAGCCAGTCTTCTAACCACAGATCTTACTATAAACCTTCACCTCCTTAAACTGATTTCGTCAAGGTTAAAATCCCGAAGAAGACAGAACTGTGTGCTGGCGGCAGGGGTCGATCGTACTACCGCTAGCTGCACTCTTCATTCTAGAAGGTGCTCCTCAGACTCCAACCACAAGATGTTTCTTAAACTTACAGCAAGTTTTCACGGACAATTTCTCACTTCGGATACATTTCCTGATACAATTCTTTTCAGGTGTTCCAACATATTTGCAACATTGTAACTGATGTGTTTCATTTGCTCTTATTATACAGTCCGCCCCCCCCCCCGCAATCTCATTAAATTACCGGCCTAAATTGAACCAAAACTAACAGTAGGCTGTTTTCAGGAGTGAAAGAGGCATATACATATTCACCCACAACGCCCGGCCTCTCCTGTCAGGCGATACAAGGCACAAGTTTGTAAAAACTGTAAGTTGTTTAAAATGACGCCGTTTCCCCAAATTCCCGTTACTCCGGAGGCGGCAAGTTTTTCCAGATCACAACGAGAGCCGCACGTGCAAACTAGAAAGTTAGCATCTTCGGGCCCCCGGAGCAACTCCCTAGCGTACAAAAGCGGCGGCGGCGGCTCAGCCAGGCGGCTCCGGGGTGGGAGCCCCGGGTCGGCCTCGACCCCAAGAAGCTGGCAGCGCGCGCAGGGTCCGCCCGGGGCCGGCTGATCGCGGCGACCGCGGAGGACAGGGGCGGCGGGAAGGCGCGGAAGCGAGGGGCGTACTCGGCCCTGGCCGGCTCGGCCGGATAGGCGCGCGGAGCAGGCTGGGCTGCGACGGCGCGGGGCGGGCGTCCGGGGCGGAGACCCCAGCCCCGCCGAGCGCTGGGCCCGCGACTCCCACCCCCCGCGCCAAGATGGCGACGTGGACCGTGGGGGAGCCCGGCGCGCGAGGCTGGGAGGTTGGGGGGGGGGGGACGGGAGGGGAGCGGAGACAAAAAGGCCAGCCCCCGGGAACGCGGCGGCCCGGCTTACTTTTTCTTCTCGTTCTCGCCGCCGGCGCCCTCCATAGCGAATCGGTGCCCGCGGTGCCTTCCCCCGCCGGCGGCCCCCGGGCTCGCTCACGGCCTAAGCGCTGGCTCGGTCCGCACGCGCAGAGAAAGGGGCAAGTCCAGAGGCGGGGTGCGAGGCGAGACGCCCCCCCGGGACGGCGAGGCGGGAGCTGCAAGCTGCGCTCGCCGGGCTCCGGCTCGTGCTCCCAGGCGCTCCTCGGGCTCGCTTGTCAGGGCCTGGCCAGCCACTGCCCACGACGGCAGCGAGGACAGTCCTCGCGTCCCCTCAGACGAGGAGGATCTGTGCACTGAGGCGCTGAGGCAGCGGCAGGGGGCGGGCAAGGGCGGAGGCGCGCTCGGGCGCGCGGCGAGGGGAGGGGAGGAGAGGGGAGCGGAGCCCAGGAGGGCGCGCGCCCGCCTCCGAGCCCGACGGAGGCGCGCGCCCGCGGACCCGCCTCACCTGAGCAGAGGCGGGTTCCTCGAGAGCCAATGGCGAGCGACGCAGGCGGCCAGGCCCCACCCCAGCCCACGTTGTCCTCAGCCAATCGGCAGGCGGTCAGCTGAGCCCCAGCTGGGACGCGCTGCCCCGCTCACGTGCTTGTCTGTGTGCGGCTGGGGAGGGCAGAGAAAGGGGCGAAGGGGTGCGGCTGAGCCCGGGGCTGGGGACTCGGCGACTTCGGCGGCGGCGGCGGCGGCGGCGGCGGCGGCGTCTGGCTTTGGGAGGCGCTGCTCGGGAGAGGGGGCTGCCGAGGTCCGAGCCTGGCTCGCAACCGCCCTGCTGTCTGGAGTCATCTGAGGCTGGCTCGCTCCTCAGCGGCGGGGCTGGACCCGGTTGCCGCCCAAGCCTTCTGAGTTTCCAGTTGCACAAAAATTAAAAAAACCCGACTTTGCGTCGTGGCAGCCAACCCCCTGGTGTTAGAGTGGGGTCCCTCCTTTCCAGGTGGCCCGGAGGTGGCTCAGGCTCTGCGCCCTGCCACAGAACAAGGGAAGCCTCCACGTCATTACGGGCCGACGTTGGATTACTGAGCGAATGCAATTAAAAATTTAAAACAAATCCTTCTTGCCAAACCTCTCAAAGGAAGTGAAGTTGCAGGGCCATTTTAAAACAAACTGTCTTAAGCATTAACAAACAAGTAACAGCTTTAATAAGTGAATAAGACTGAATTGGAGTGAAAGAAGGGGAAAGGCTTTGAGAGACTTACTTTGTTTCCACGTTGCTTTCAAAAGAGACAAAGATAATCTTAAATGGGTACAGAAAAGGTGCAAGAGTCGTTTGAGACTGCGATTGGTTCACTGTTTAAACTACGGGAAGGAACAATGTGTCCCCTAACCTGCAGACCTAGATAGGCGACTGCCCACCTGCGATGCAAGGAGCTATGGAATAAAACAAGCACCTTTGGTCGAGTTTTGGAAGCATAATTTAGCTAGGCCATGTCAGTATGGGCTTCTGTTGTTTTATGTATCCTGAGCCCAACAAAGGAACACTGCACGCACACACACGCACATGCATGCGCGCACACACACAGGTATTGGGGGTACATCTGAGCCAGGATGGGGCCTCTGCTTGAGACTCTCTACTTGACCCTAAATTGTTTAATATCTCATCTTTGCCTTATTAGTACATTCTTCCAATCTAACTTTGGGTTGCATATTTATGTAGGTATCTGTGGTAGATTTAAATAATATTCAAATCTAAAAGTAATGACCTCTATAAATATACATAATGTCCAAGTCTAGTAAGACAATAAACAATGCATAACGCATCTCAATCGACCCATGAAGAGACGATTAGAGCTGGGAATATATCTCAGGAGCTCAGCAGTTTTCTAGCGTGCACAACGCCATCCCTGACTTCAAGCAAAAAGCTAAGACTATGTAGATTGATTTTAATACTATTTTTGTTTGAAGTCTAAAACACTATACCCTTCCAAAAGAGCTTTAGGAAGTATCTGAAAAGAGGAAAAGACCAAAAATATTTACTTGTCTTCCTTTTGTTTTTAATCATGAAAATTTTTTTTAGCGGAACACTCTGGGCTCCAGAATTCAGAGTGAGCTTGGCTATGCGCGACAGTCCTCAGAATCTGATAACCCTCTTTGTGCCCCGGTTTACTCCTTGTGAAGTGGAGATGATATTTGTGCTACAGAATTATGGATGGTTATCGCACACGGAAAGCGCTGGAAACAATAGGTGGCAATAGGAAGCCATCAAGGGAGGCTGGTGGTCTTCTCTTTACCATCCCCACATTCACGTGTCTGCTAGCAGCAATGAGTTGGGCTTCTGTACTTTAACCAGTTTCGACTATTCAAAAATGCCAATCATGTTAGTGGAAATGCTTCTAGACTCTCTGACATCATAGCTTATCGGAGCATTTCCATCTGCAGAAATGGCAGTTCTAAAATCCTCAATCATTTTCTTCCTTATACTCTTAAGCAATTGTCCCTGGCCAGGGAGCATAGCTGTAGAATATAATGTTTTAAAAATAAAAATATGAACAGCCGGGCGGTGATGGCGCACGCCTTTAATCCCAGCACTTGGGAGACAGAGGCAGGCGGATCTCTGTGAGTTCGAGGCCAGCCTGGTCTACAAAGGGAGTTCCAGGACAGGCTCCAAAGCTACAGAGAAACCCTGTCTCAAAAAAAAAAAAAAAAATATATATATATATATATATGAACATTGTATATTAGCAGGTCTAACTCACTTAGAAGTATTTTTTATTATTTCAAAAAGTTTAAACTGATAATTCAGTAAACAAGATATTTTTGAATATATATGACATTTTCCTCAAGCTTCCCTTTTCCTGTATAAAAACATAAGATATGATATTTTGTGTGTGACTATAAATTGATACAAACATGAAGACCAGTAATATTTAACCAAGTAGTTTAAACACAATTACAAAGGTGCCGGATATGATCTCCTAGTTCAGAAAAATCCTACTAAGAACAGAACCCTGAAAGGCAAATTTTCTTATTGAATAAAACTAAGAGCACTCTTTTTATAAACTACCTATTAACACATGCATTTAGGTTGCTACCAAATAAGTACATGTGTGTGAGCAGTCTTATTTCATCACTTCATAATCTTTACCAGTGTCCAAGGTCCACTCCAACTCACTTTGCAGAATTTGCTAAGGAGTTTAAAAGAACATTGCAAAATAACTTCATTGACCTTTAACCCAATTTGCAGTGATTCACGAGAAGTCAGAGTAAAACTGGAATTTAAATTGCTACAAAAATATGGAGCAATGAGCCTTTTGCAAGTGAAATATACCAGGAGCCCACAGTTTAAAATACAACCAACTGTGTAGGGAAGATGAGCTTTACCAAATGATTCCTGGCTTAGCATTGCCCTTTGGGGCCCTTTTCCTCCTCCTCTAACCCCTCCCCTTTTCCTGCTCCTCCTCCTCCTCTTCTCCTTCTATGTATTTGTAATAAGAATAACAATGATAAAAGTAAATGATTCAGAAGGGATATGTTTAGAAAATTGAGGCATTAAGCATTTTTTCTTTATGAAAATCAAAACAAAGGAAAAGATTATTTTGTCTGAATTTATAGACAATACAAATAGAACATATAGAACAAATAGTAACACTTCCAAAGTAACACTTTCTAATTCAGGTAGCCACTCTCATGGAGGTCAGAGGTCAATTTTCAAGAGTTGGTTCTCTTTCTCCATCCAGAGTCACTGGGTTTGCATAACAAGTCCTTTTCCCCCCTTCACTACCTGAATAGCCCAGATAGGTTTCTTTAAAAGAGAATTCACTAAGAATTGCTAAGGGAATTTCCTGTTTTCTGCCCCATGTGAAAAGGGCATAGGACCCATGCTGGGGGGTGTAACTCAGTGGTAGAGCTCTTGCCTAACTGTTCTGGGTTTGCTATTCAGTACCACCAAAACAAAACAACACCAACACCGAAAGATAAAACCCACAACTGTCATTTCCATCTTCGTGACAAGGAAAATAGTTAATCAAACTGAAATCTTTAGTTATTTAATCATGATTGAAGTCACAGAGAAACAACTGTCCCAAAAGTTAGAAAGACAAATCTAGACGATCACAGCTCATCAGTTGTCCTAGTTAGGGTTATGGTTTGCTCTGAGGAAACACCATGGCCAAAGCAACTTGGGGAGGAAAGGGTTCATTTGGCCCACACTTCCAAATCACTGCTCACCACTGAAGGGAGTCAGGACAGGATCTTAAGCAGGGCAGGAACCTAGAGGCAGGAGCTGATACAGAGGCCATGGAGGGGTGCTGCTTACTGCCTTGCTCCTCATGACTTGCTCAGCCTGCTTTCTTATAGAACTCACGACCTCCAGCCCAGGGATGACACCACCCACAATGGGCTAGGGCCTCTCCCATCAATCACTAATTAAGAAAAATTGCCTTACAGACTTGCCTACAGGTTGATCTTATGGAGACATTTTCTTAATTGAGTTTTCCTCCTCTCAGATGACTTTAGCTTGGGTCAAGCAGACATAAAACTATCCAGCAGCACACTAGGAGCTCACAGTTTACCTGGAACAGAGCCAGAACCACAAGTCACAGAAGCACTTGAAACTGGAGTCCAGGACTCGTCCAGGCTCAGTGTAAAGCAACTTGAGAACACAAGTCCATATGCTCTCAGACTTTCCTTAAGTTTTACTGTTTTAACTTGGCTGAGTTTCCCCCTAGGAACACAACCAGATCCTGATATGAAAATCTGCGAGCAATATCCTTTTGCTTTTGTCAAAAGGGGCAAGCATGCATACACACACACACACACACACACACACACACACACACACACGTATGGTGTGTATAGGAGAGAGAAGAAAGAGATTTAAAAGGAGTCCATAAGGAGCATGGAGGGGGAACAAGGGAGGGCAATGCAATATATGCAACATGGAAGCAGTGGGAGGATCTAGTGGGAAGGAGGGAAACCAGCTAGGGAAAGGCAACGAGGTGCTGAACAAAGCGAGATGAAGCATATGTGTAAAAGTGTCACAATAAAAGCCCTAGGTTGTATGCCTACCTTTAAAACACAATAGAAAATAAAGAAATAAAATAAAAATAAGAACCAAATAATTCTAGATTTCTCCTCAATTAGGCTCAACAGCCCTCCAGAAAAAAATGATTTTATCAGTCCCTTACCAACTGGGGCCTACAAAGTCAAACCAATCTAAGCAAATGAAAACACCAATTCTAGTCGGTTCTGACATTGCGCTTTGGAGAAAGGGAATACTCAGCTCAGAGTAACAACAGAACTGAGACCCAAGCACAGGACAGCCGGAGAGCACACCTAAAGGAACTCAAGCTCTCACCCTACAGTAGAGTGTTCAGGGACACCCAAAGACATCATGGCAAATGAAAACATAGATACTGGAGGAAATTTTAGTCTGTGATTGCTACAGCAGATAGTACTAGCCTAACTCTCAGTCAGACTGAAACTGTAAACTATAGGCCTGTCTACTACATCCCTAATATAGCACATCTGTTTTAAAATAAGAAGTGCCAAGGCAAAAAGGGGAAAAAGAAAGAGGAAGGGGTTCGACAGATAGCTCAGTTGGTAAAGTGCTTATGGCTCAGACATGCGGAGTTGTGTTCAATCCCACAGCCCATGCAAAAAGTGGCTTCTGTAACCTCAGAGCTGGAAGATAGAGACAGGAGGACTCTTGGGGTTCGCTGACTAGTAAATTGGTGAGAGACCCTGTCTCAAAAAATAAGGTAGAGAGAGCCCGAGGGAGACTCCTAATGCCAATCCATGGCCTCTGCAAGCATATGCACACCCATGCGTGTGCATCCTCCACATGTACACACACACACATGCACACACACACCAGCCATGGTCTGAAATGACAATCCAAACAACAGAATCAGGCTTAAACATAAAAGAGACCAGAAATGTAAAATAACCTGTTAATATATTAAGGACTGTCATAGAAAATATGTACAGTAGGTAATATCAGATGAGCAGTGCAAGCACAGTAAAGAAAGCTTAGAATAACTGCAAGTTCTGGCGATGAAAAAAGAATGCCCAAGTTGGGCTCATCAGTAGACAGACTGGACCCAGAAAAAAAAAAAGAAATCCATGATTTGAAGAAGATATGTCAATACAAACTTCTAGAACTGAAATGCCACACCAAAAAAATAAAAAAGGAATAATCCCCAACAACTAGGCAATGACAAAATATGAAACCAAACAATGAACAACTAGAACAATGACAAAATATGAAACCGAACTGTAACAGAAGGGGGATATCGGAAGCTCGGAAATTTCAAAACCTAGTGATAAAAATCAAGACATAGATGCTGGATTCTCAGAAAGATTAACCATAAAAATTGAAAAAAAAATGCTTTGCATCCAGGAACAGTGTTTTTAATCTGGAGAATCAAAAGAAGACAAGCTAGAAAGAAAAGACTGGGAATAAAGGATGTGAGAGGAGACAGCTTATCTACACAGAAACAAAGATGACGCTACACCAACCTTTTTGTCAAAGCCATTCTAGCAAGAAGACAGTGGAATGAAAGATTTAAAACACTGGGAGAAAAAAAAGAAAAAACCTCCCAACAACCCCAAATCCTATGCTTGATGAAATTATCCTTCAAAAGTATAGAAGAGTCTAAGTGCCTTCCTTTCTTCGAAAAGAAGTCCAGTAGACTTCCTTAGGCAAGCAAAACTAAGGCCAGCTGCTGCCAGCAGACCTAACTTGTGGGAAACATGGAAAGATTTTGAAAATAGCACGGATCAGAAACTCGAAACCTCACAAAAAGAAAAAAGAAGCAACAAGGCAGGGAAGCACAGAAGGAACCTAAGAAAGGAAAAGAAAAGGCTTTTTTTTCTTACCTTTAGTTGCTCTAACATCAGAACACTAATAGGGAAAAAGTATTCTGCTTTCTTGCTTTTGGAAGAGCGAGTGAGCGCCACCGTTGTGAAAATGGATGGAAGGGAGGAACGGAAAACTGGTGTAAGTTGCTCGCGTTACCAGTGAGGCAGGATAATATTTGGAAGTGGACCCGGATTAGTCATAAATGTATGTTGCAAACTCTAAGGCAACCACGAAAATTTTTGAAGTAGAATATTGGACTGGGGATATGGCTTAGTGGATAAAGTGCTTGCCGTGGAAGCATGAGGACCCAAGTTTGGATCCCAGAACCCATGGAACAGCCAGGCCGGGCAAGGTGGCACACACCTGTAACCCTAGTGTAACCCTAGGCTAGGGAAGCCCAGATAATTGGATCCTGGGATCTCGTTGGCCAACTAGCCTAGACAGACAGAGATTTCCGGGCTCAGTGTGGGTCCCTGTCTCAAAATTCAAAAAAATAAAAGGATGGAAAATAGTAGAAAAAGACTCCTGGTGTCAGTCTCTGGCCTCCACACATGCATGCTTAGGTGGGCACACACACATATAGAGAGAGAGACACCCAAAACATATTAGCCATTATAACAAGGTTACAGAATACAATTAATATAAAAAACAATCTCTTCCATGCATAGAAAAAATAAGCAATTAGATTTGAGTTTAAAACAGTATCATTTATACGAGCACTAAAACACGGCGCTATGCCAGAGAATAAATGTAAGAAAACATGTCTATGACTTACAGGAGGCAGGATACAAAAATCTGATGATATAAGAAAACAAAGGAAACCTAAAGACATGGAGAGGCGCTTCACCTTAATGAATGGGAAAATCTACCATTATTAAGAAGTCAGTTTTTGTTTTTGTTTTTTTTACCCAGCTGGTCTGTAGATTCGGTACAGTTTAGTAAAACCTCTGACAATTTACTTCGTGATTATCAGCAAACTAATACTAAAGTGAATGCAGCAAAGGCCAGAACAGAGACAACAGGAGAAGATGAGCAGATTCAAAAGAGTGATGCTATCTGACCGGGACCATCTATGAAACTATTGTTATCAGGACAGTGCGGTGTTGGCAAAGAACAGACAAATAGAACTAGAAAACTTGACAGCCCAGAAACAGACCCACATGAAGTAGTCACTCCTCTCTGGCAAGGGAACCAAGACAACTCAGCAGGCTTTGGGGCATATGGGAGAGAAGAGGGAGTTTGTAGGAACTCCACACTTTCTGCTCAATTGTTGGGTAAGCTTACATTTTCTCTATGAAACTAAGTCTAATGATTAAAGGAAAAAAGTGAGATATTCTTTCGAGGCCAGGGTTCAAATCTTGGTGCACAAAGCAGAAGACTTAAATTTGCAAAGATGAGGCCTGATAAAGCATTTCTTTGACTGGAGCTGTAAGTGATACCCGGATATCATTCTGACCTCACAGTCATCCAGGGGACTCTCAAAAGCCACAGCTGGAGAGGATTCTAGAAATGGAAAGCATAGAGAAAGGGGTGTGCATTCCATCTTTGAAAATCATAGGTGATGGCCCTCCTGGCCCAGACACTTGTAAGCTTTCACCATATTTCTTCACTTATAGGTTTAATTTTAAATTGCTAAATTCACCCATTTTAAAAATAAACAACTTCGCCATCTATCAGGTAGCATGTGAACAAACAGAAGGCACATGTCTGTGAGTCTGTCTTTCCCACTTTTTGTCCTCTATCCCATACATACCACACCGATATGTAGATTTAGATTATGGTCCGCTATTCTATTAAGAACCCGTTCTATTATAGTCAAACGTAAGTTTAGCTTAATCTGCAAGCTCGCATGCCATTTGAGAATTACTCAAGGGCCAGAACACCCTTAGGATTGGTACCTGATACACAATGCAATCTTTTTTTTTTTAAAGCATTCTAAACGTGGGGTATGCATTTTGCCCATGCTGTTTTTCCACTCAAGCTCCATGATAACCCTAGGAGGTAGGAACTATGATCAGAGTATGCATCAGAAGTTAATGATTAAGCAAGTTAAAAAAGAAAAAACTTGAGGGTTAGGGAGCAGGAGAAGCAGGGTTCTGGACCATGCCACACTCTTTCCTATTCAAGCTACTGTAATAGCTGTGTTGGAAAAGTTCAAGGCTCCAGGATATGGGGGTGTGCCCTAAAATGGTTTATCAACTATTTGACAACACTACAACAGCAGGGTGTATTTCTAAGTGTGGTGTGCATTTGGCTTGTGGCAAATCAAAAACAGCAAATGAACAAATCCTTTCAGGAAGCCTCTCTGGACCTCTCTAGCTGGTGTGTCCAACTCACGACAGCAATGCTGCCCAACACAAATATTTAAATATATTTTTAAATATTTATTTTGTTTCATTTGTGTATTTTCATCTCTCTCTCTCTCTCTCTCTCTCTCTCTCTCTCTCTCTGGGTGTGGTGTGTGCATGTGGAGATCAGATGGTAACTTCAGGTATTGGTCTTCCCTTTCCACCTTGTTCGAGGCAATGTCTCTCTCTGTTTCCCACTGTCTATGGCAGACTAGCTGACCTGCAAGTTTCCAAGGATTGTCCTGTCTCTGCCTCTCACTTGGCTATAGGAATGCTAAGGTTATGGACATCCAGTATCACGTGGGGCTTTACAAGTTCTGAGGGCTTGAACTCGTGTCCTTATGCTTATCTAACAACCACTTTCCCACTGAGCCATCCTGCCCCCTCCCCGCACCTATGAAAGACATTTTCCACTGCAAGCCACAATCCACTGCTCACATAGAGATAGTTATCTTCACATAGCTTTCTTTAATCGGACCCTTCTGACACCAGAGTGCATGTCGGCAGCAGCAGGAGGCTGCACAAGGCTATGGCAAGACCATATGTTGCTTCTGAACATTGTATGCAGATCTGACTTCATTTGCATCTTTATGTTTACATTTCTTTCCACTGTGGAAGGAGCCATGCATGGTGTCCGTACTTGTTTAGGTTCATAGGCTTCCATTAAAAAGTTACTCTTTTAAACAAGATTTATACATGTTTATGGTAATATGTGATAAAATAGATCATTGTACTTTCTGCACTCATGACATATCTTTTGCTTAATTTCTTTAACGTCTATGCAGTCTGTAGGTTTTTTCAAATTGTCAAACATCTCACAAGGAACCATATACGTGTAAGTGGATCTGAACATCAGGCCTGTGCTATGCAAGGTTGATAGCATCTGTGAGTTGATCTAAAGATGGCCTATTAGTCTGAATTTCCTGCTCTTTCCTTTATGTACAAATGATAAGGTAATACACATCATCCGCATGTGAACTGATTACACAACCATATTGTTGGGTATTAGCTCTTATAAGTTCACGTACAAATATAAATTCTTTTAGATCAGCTTCACATAGTTTAGGCTAGCTTCAACCCTCTGTGTAGACCAGGTTGGCCTTGAACTCCTGATTTTCTCACCTCGACCCCCCAAATGTTAGGATCACAGCCTTTGCCTCCACACCTGGCCTCTGATGAAGTGAAGTGTGAAGCTGAAAGACATTTACAGTTATCGTAAAGCCCTGTGTGTTGCTTTGAATGTAAATGTAACTGGCGCACATAATCTCGTAGGGAGTGGCACTATCAGGAGGTGTGGCTTTGTTGGAGTGGGTAGGGCCTTGCTGGAGGAAGTGTGTCACTGTGGAGGCGGGCTTTGAGGTTTCATATACTCAGAATACCTCTCATTGCGTCAACTGATTTCCTGTTGCCTGCAAAATGTAGGACCCTCGGCCATTTCTCCAGCACCATGCCTGCAGGCATGCCTCCATGCTCCTGCCATGACGGACTGAACCTCTGAGCTGTAAGCGAGCCCCCTTAATTAAATGTGTTCTTTATGAGTTGCTGTGGTCATATTGTCTCCTCACAATAGTAAACCCTAACTAAGACATCTTGATACTTATAAACAACGATTGTTTGAATTTGATTTCAAATTAAAATATGCTCTTCTAGCTGGATTTTACATAAGACAATTTTACGGAGAGGCAAAGCTGATGTAGTTTCCTCTGGGCAAGCCATATCAATTTCCTTATCTAGTTGTGAAAGCTTTCAACCTTAAATGAGTTACAAATAGAGTCGCTTTCCGCATAGTTTAAAAATTAGCCTTTACTTTCTCTAGTCTTCACTATCCATAGAGTTAAGACTCCGAGTTTGCATCACACATAATTTTTTCAGCTGAAAAGATGCTAAATTTTTTCATGGCAGGTGATTGACAACTTCACAATGCAGTTTGAGTTAGCTTAAACTGAATCTGAGTTTTCTTACAGTGAATTGTAAAAAGCACACTACCACGCTAAGAATCCTTTTTTAAATTTACTTTTACTTTATGTGTATAGGTGTTCTGTCTATATGTATGTCTGTGTACTCTGTGTGTACCTGGTGCCTGCAGAAGCCAGAAGAGTGTATGGGACCCCTGGGACTGGAGTTACAGGTTGTAATCCACTGTATGGGCTCTAGGGAATTGAACCCCGGTCTTCTGAAAGAGCCACCAGGGCTTGTAACCACTGAACTATCTTTCCAGCCCGACCCTCTAGAATTTTATAATGTAGGAGGAGTTTTAAGGAATCTAATCCATCTGCTAGAATCTGAGGATGTCACCGCCATTATACAAATTAACATTACGTAGTTGACACCGACTTGAAGCCAAACTTGAAATTTGTTCCTGTCTGTAGAGGAAAAGCGTCTTCAAGCTTTGCCAGCAGTCTGCTGAACATCTGGCCAGACATCTCTGAAAAATAAACTCTTGTTAGATGGTGCCTGCTCCAGGATGCCTGCGCATTTACATCCAACTCTGTTTCCATGGTACAGGGATAGCCTCCCCCTCCCCCTCCCCCACTCCACATCATATGCCAGGCAGTCAGGAGATGAAAGGTTAATAAGGAAAACTCAGAAGGAATCTTAGGACAGAAATGCTCACTTTAATAAGCTGTTTGTGTGACATCATCACTCTCCCCAAAACAACTGTGGTTTCCATCAGGGGGAAAAATACTACCCAAACATTAAGAATGCCAGTGACGAGAACATCCTGAAATATCTTTCCTCTAGATGCTAATTTCCACGGCAAGTTGCATCTTTTTCTCTTTCCAGTCATCTGGGATTTTAGAATAAGCATTTAAAATAAAATTTGTAATAGAATAATTAAAGCAGAAGTGAAAGAAGGGTCTCATATTGCTTAATATTTATCTTAGCTTGGTTTTCTTTCCATGCGCCCCGAGCCAATGGCAATTCATATTTTCCAAATATTGGGTGGATAAAGTTTCTCTTTGATTTTCTTTTTTTCCCCCCTTTTAGGTGGGTAATGCAGACCCATTAGCTGTTTGGCTCTTCCGTCGGAAAACTCAAAAAGTTTCCTCTGGTTAAGTGTGTCAGAACTTGCCTGTGAAGAACCAGAGTCGTTCACAAGAACTTGATTAATTTTATACCAGGACTTGCAAAGACAGGTCGGTTCCTCCTGCGTAAGTGGCTGTCCCGAGGAAGCCAAAGCTCTGCAGAGTTATCTTATGGTCTTAATATTAGGATAGAGATAATAAAATTAAGAGTACGCTGTGTGCCGAGCTTGGGGGCGGACCTTGGGAATTATATATACTTTTAACGAGTGCTTTCTAAGTTCTGGCTTCAGCTCCACACCTCACCTTTGGTCTACTCTTCTGAGACTGGAAGTGACTAACGGAAGACTGTCCTCTGAGTTACCGACATTTCTTGGTTTTGGTTTTGCATTTGGAAGGTAAATGTCTAGTCCCTTGAACCGACTTGTCCTTCATGTTACCAGGCAGCAGAAGCTCTGACTCCATCTGTGTCACAAACCCTGTCGGTCTCGTATCCCATTAACAAGGTCTTTGGTCACTAGGTTCAGGGTCAGGCGATTGCCTCTAGGTCTGGCTAAAGCGCTTCTTTGATATTTACAGCTGGAGTAAAGACAATCCCAGAGCGTAGCTAAGCTAGTGCCTGTAGGGAGAGGGAGCCGACAAGAGTATGTGGTGTGGAAATGGGAAAGCGTCTCAAAACATGGTAATATTGGTGCTGTGATAGTGAGGATGTGCATACCTCAAATGCATCAAACTCACATAAAGTAAAACTCGTTTTATCACATATAAATCCTTGCCTTCTACTCACTGAGTGCTCTCCTAACCTCTGCTCTTATCTTTGATGTGAGCCATCAGGCTACATTTCGACTATGAGTTTATTGATCACCCAGATTTTGTCTACGCCATAGCCTTTAGTTGTATATCTTGGTTCTGTCTGTAGCAGATTGACTCCTGGCACTCAGTGTTTTTTCCCCCAGAGCTTTTCAAACCCTGGTATGGTATCACTACACTAACCAAAATATTCAACTTGAATGATGTCAACAAGCACGATGGAAAATTTGAGAGGATAAGCTAGCTGGATGATTTCTCACTGGGCGGAAACAGAGAGAGAAAACAGAAAGGTCAGACAGAAGAGGCTAGAAGCTGGCTCCTCCCTGCTCAAATGCTGGCAAAACCACATTGAGGGAGTGAATGCTGCTAATATTACAAGGCAAATAGTCTGAATTGGATGTAGACACCTGAGCCACATGGGAGGTTCTCATGGTGTGTGTGGTCATCCATATAGAGAGACATGTTCTTTCGTGGTTCGAAAATCTGGGAACCACCTTTTGGAAATGTGAAGCTTGCATATTACCTCAAGATGGAGGAAAAAAAATCAGACCAGGCCTTAAAAAAAAAGTAAATTTCAAAATGCTGTCACATTCAAAATGTTCGACACCAAGAACAGCTCCTCGCCATCTACTGCAGCTGCTTGTGATCTTATTGTTTGCTCCACTGTGCTGCTGTTATTAAACACTGGGCTTCACAAACACTGTAGAAGCTTAAGAAATAAGGGGTGGTGTAAGGAAGACATAGTTTCCTTGAAGGTCTGATGAGTAAGCACGTTTGACAACTGTTGGCTATCCCAGAACGTGAGGGAGAACGTCTTGGAGAGCACTAGTCTATGAGATAGGAAGTGAGCTCTTGTGTGGACCAGGAACTTGTGTTCTGCCACCCACAATCTAAATGACCCTCCCTCCTTCAGGCCTCATTTTCCTCATTTGAAAACTCAGAGAGTTGAGCTAAGTCCTCACAGAGTCCCTTAAAATTAATCACTTCTAAAGTAGTTTGTTCTGGGTTAAAGGTGTGACTCGGTGGTAGAACACTGTCCAGCATGAGTGAACTCTGGGTTCAACCCAAGTAGCACTATATAAATAAGTACAGCAGTCAATAGATAAGTAATCCCACATAGTCCTTAGAGGGACAAGACATAGAAACACACAGCAAAAAATCAGAACTAGATAGGCGGACACGATTAATCTTGTTAACCTACAAAATCCCAAATCTTTCACATGGGGTCATAATACTTAACATTTTCATATCCTTTCATGTTCATCACCCTGTTTGATTTTCAAAGCAGCTTTGCTACAGTGTTTGACAGAGTTCACTGAGAAGTGGGATCACAGAAAGAGAATACCTGGGGAAAGAGGGATTCTATATGTCTGGGTCTTCTGCCTATTGGTTGCAGTTTGTTTTCTCTTCTAGACATACATCATGTTTTGCAATGACCAGAATGAAACAATGCAATCTAAGTAGGCTAACGTTGAAATTCCAATACAGCTATGGACAGATACAGAAAATTCCTTGTCACCTAAATTTATTTGCGTCTAGTGCATTTAATTTGATTTATGCAGACACTGATATTATGCTTTCAGGGAAAATAATTGGAATAATGCTAATTGTCAGATTTCAGGCATAGATAGGTCCCTACATGCTAAGAAGAACCCAGTGGGAGCACCCAGCTGACTCTCTAGGCAATTTATCCTATACTAGAAAGTCTTGGTATAAACAGGATGCAGCTACAAAAGCTAAGGACTTGAGCAGAGTAATTCTGTTTCCTTTTAAAATGTGTTAGGGCTTAAAAAGTCTTGCTGAGGGTCTCTAATAAAATATGATGCAGAAGAGATAAACTGTTTCCCTGTTTCCCTTCCCAGTTTGTGGTCAGGACTGCTAAATAGTTACAATGAAACAAACAAGATCACAAGCAGCTGCAGTGGATGGCGAGGAGCTGTACTTGGTGTAGAACATTTTGAATGTGACAACATTTTGAAATTTACTTCTTTTTTTAAGTCCTGATCTAACTTCGGAGATCAGGGCTGACCTGGAATTCACCACGGAATTCAAGCTGCCATAGAACTCTTGAGCTTTCAGGCTTTGGTGTCCTAAATGTTAGGATTACAGGAGTGAGGGAATGAGCTGCCTGGCCTGGGGCAAGCAACACTAGAACCTGCCCCCAGCTGATGATACTTAGTTTCAGCAGAGCCCCTGAATGGCGGCACCCAGGCACCATTAGGAAAGTGAAAGTCCCAGACTAAAGAACTAAGGGATGTGAGCCACGCCTCTGCCGTTCTCAGGGATACTTTGGAGGGTGGCACTTCTGCTAGCAAAATATTGTACTGGGTTATAAGACAGTGAATACTGTTGTCTGGATTTGGGCACTTTTTAAGCCTTGCTATTCCAGCATGCTTTCTGATTAGAAATTCCTAAATTATATTACCATCAGCTTCTTCTAGTTTCTATACAGCATAAAATATTTTTCTCATCTGATTACTTGAATAGTTTTCCAATGAAGGTTGCTCTTATGCACTTTCTCAAAATTCATTTTGATTAAGTACTTCATTAACTGGATAAGAAATGCAACTGCAAACCTAAATGGTATTTTGCATTTGCTAATTTCCTCTGCTAAATCTGCATTTTCTTCACTGAGTAAAAAAAATGAATTATATCAAAAATTTTACAAATCTTGCTGACAATTGGTTTCATAAAGTTATTTGATTTCTGTACGTAGAACAAGCCTTGGACGGTGTTTTCTGCCAACACTGTATTTTCTATAAAACAGTCATATTTTCTATCTATAGTGCAAAAGTGACCGAGCTGTGAATTAATATTTTTTTCAATGAGTTGATGTACAACAAAGTTTAGTGCAAGAACTTTAGAGCATAGTTCTCATAGTTTGTTCTAGAACCATCTAGTTCCCTAGTAGTACTTCAGTTTCATCAAACCAACATTTTGCTGTTGTCTGAGACAGGGCCAAGCTCAAGCTGGCCTTCAGCTCACAGTCTCCTACCTCAGCCTCACAAGTGTTGGAATCACAGGCCTGTACCACCAAGCCTGGCTAAACCATACAGATGCTATAGTATTGTTAGTTTCAAAAGAATTGGCAGGACCCCGTCCTTGTGATTTCAGCCATCCCTGGGTTAACAAACAGTTGTCATTGGAAAGCTTTTGTTGTCAGGGCTCTTTAATCGCTCTGAAGGGGAAATTTTTCTTTGTTATGTTCCAGTTAGTTGCTTTTCTATGTTATCTGACAACTCGCAGACGTATTTCCAAAGTCCGTTACAGACCAATGACGATTCTTTCAAAATATTGGATTTGCTTCATGATTGCATACTCTACATTCATACGGCAGTCTCAGCAATTGTTTGAGTATTACCAAGATTTATATTGATTTCTAAAAAAGGTTAAGATCCATTATTCCACATCACCATCATTGTGTGTGTATGTGTATGTGTGTCTTTTAAACTAAGGAAATAGTGTTGCATTCTTTAAAATTATATCTAAAAATTTTGAAAGTTTTAAAAAGATTTTCCAACATCATCAGGATATTTTCATTTCAAAAGTTCCAAGAGTATTTCTTTCATCATTTTTTAAAAAAAATTTTCTTGGTCTTTTGCCTGTATGTATTTCTGTCTGTGTGAGGCTGTTAGATCCTGGAGTTACAGACAGTTGTGAGCTGCCATGTGGGTGCTGGGAATTGAACCTGGGCCCTCTGGAAGAGCAGTCAGTGCTCCTAAGCAATGGCTATCTCTCCAGCCCAGATCAAAGCATCTTTTTTTCAAAAAAAAAAATGTATTTATTTATTTATTTATTTAGTATACAATATTCTGTCTGCTTGTATGCCTGAGGGCCAGAAGAGGGTGCCAGACCTCATTACAGATGGTTGTGAGCCACCATGTGGTTGCTGGGAATTGAACTCAGGACCTTTGGAAGAACAGGCAATGCTCTTAACCACTGAGCCATCTCTCCAGATCAAAGCATCTTAATGACTTGACAGGATCAGATCAGTTAGCAAAGAAACATCAGAATATAAAACATACACAGTATCTTGAGCAGAATGTGCTTGCGATAAAGTCATTTGTTGATAGCAAGTTGTTTTGAAAAGTTCCTTTTAGTACTTGACATAATTAATGATGGGTTAAAGGACTTGCAGAATTAAATAAACCTTTTTTTTTTGTTTGGAAACAGAGTTTCATGTAGCTATGGTTGGTCTTGAACTCTCTGTCTTGGTGAGTCTCTATGACTTTGAATTCCTAATCCTCCTTCCTGTGTCCCAAAGTGCTGGGATAGAGACATGCACCACCTGGCTAAAAGTAGTCTTATTTCATCCTTAAAATCCAGTCCATGGGAAACAGCACAAAAATTATGCATAGCATCCAATAGGCATCCAATAGTAGCCAACAGGCACACAAGTTCCACATCTTGCCTTCAAGGTCACGAACTGAGGCGGTGAGCAGGAGGAAGTCGGCTAGTCACAACCCTCCTTTTGTCAGCTTCCCACACTGATTTTATGTACCTGTGTGCATTTTCCATGAGGCCCATGTCAATGATGCTAGTCTGATGCTCAAGGAAATCCAATAAGAGAAATGAAATATGAAGAACTAAGATTATCAGATAGAGTTGTATTTTGGAGAGAATCACACCATTATAATATTGAGAGCTATCTTTTTTTTTCCCACTCAAGAATCTACTTTCGGCCTCTTGTGGTCAATATCACTATTAAAATACCTATGTCAGAAACACTTGGGGTGGAAAAAGTATTATTTGAAGTTTATGACAAGTTCTGAAACAAAAGTCACAGCATAGATTTCCGGAGGCTCTGGCACAAGGCTGTAAAGAATTCAGGCCATCTAAAAGGTTGCTTGGTAGGCTCGTGGCCACCGTGAAACAGAGCATATGACCACTAGGCCTCAAGGGGTACTGCAGTTGGAGCTGCCCACATGAAACTCACGTGGGAACTACTTTACACGATGCCCCCACCCCAACCTACTCCATCCAACGATGGCACATTCAACTGTGGCTGCTGAGAATACCAACCGGAAGCTTCTGGCTCTGTCTCTAGCCATAGAAAGGAGCCTTGCCAAAATTTGTACCCCCTCCGATGAGGTAGACTGCAGTCCATAGCTAGCCGAGTGCTAGTGAGACGGCACAGCACAGCCTTCCTGGGCTGAAACAACTGGCAAAGGTCAACCCAGCCTCAGCTCAGAGACAAACAGGCTGTGCCGTGGCTTCTCCCACTCCCCCGATCTGCCTTCTTCTCTTTGCAAGTACATCTCCTTACAGCTCTCCTAAGAAATCTTTCTACCGAAACTTTTGAGCTCAGAGGCTGCTGCCAGGAAAGCCAATCTCTGGAACTGCTTTAGCGAGTAGTCCAAATTTCCAGACTAAGTGAGTTTACCAGCCTGGTGGTGGTTGTGACTTTGTTGTAACATCTTTGTTGTTGATCTCAGGCAAATAAATGTCTATTGGTTTTAAGAAGTTTATAAACATACGTAGAACAGTTGCAGTGGGTAAGTGTAAGTATTTACTTCTAAGTGCAAAGTGGGTTGATTGCTTTTTCCCTCCCAGGAGGAAACTGGATGAAGAAGTGGAGGTGGACATGAAAGGGCAGGTAGGTCACAAAGAAAAAAGTTTCCTTCACATGAAGTGAGATCTCTTGGAAGTTCTGCAGGTCTGAATGTCACCCACAAAGATTCGAGTAGATTTAAAAAATTTCAATGCATCATTACTATACATTTTTATAAAGTGAAACTTTTAACTTCATATTTCAGAATTATTCACACTAAAGAATTTAACTCACAGAAGAGATTACCCTAAATCCAATCCTTTCTTGTTTAGGATAGGGTGTGCGTGCGTGCGTGCGTATGTGTGTGTGTGTTCTGAAATGAGTTCTTAGCCCTGGGGGGTTTATGGCTTAGAAGGGGAAGCTGTGTCAATTTAAAAAATTCTTTGAATACTTCTCACAAAAACATCCTCAAAAACACTACTTTCTGACCAGAATTTCTAGCATATTACTTAGGCCCACGAAAAACCTCTTACATGTTAATCATAAAAATCAAGACCCAACTGATTGTGGCCAAAACCTTTCTTTACACGTGGGGTTCTGGATCTTAAGCCACGGGAACTCCAGATTCACACCTGTGAACAAGGGACTTGGTTACATAAAATACATATCTAGCCTCTGACCAGGTTCCCACGGCAGAGCTCCTAAAATCCCTGTAATTTCCTGAGTGATTAGGATCTTTGGTAGATCATTTGTTCTACTGTTTGGTCTTTGACCCTGGTGTCTGACACAGAACCACCCATCTCTTGGAGTTCCCTGGATCTCAGGAACATCTTGTATTCTTAAAAAGTGACTCTTGTTGATGGTCCAAAGAAATACCAAGCAGTATTAGATAGAAGTCTGGAGTTTTCTGCCTACTTCTGCCCCATACTCCAGGAAGGGGAGGAAGGGTAGAGGTTGATCAAGTAACTGACCCTGCCGATGGGAAGCCTCCCCTAAGTCACCTAAAGTATGAAGTTCAGAGAGCTTCACTGTGGGTGAGCATGCCCATGTGCCAGGAGGGCACCACACGATTTCAAGAAGCCCCTGCCTTGGGATCCTTCTGCACCTCACTTTAATATACCTCTTCATCTAGCGGTTCATCTGTGGCACTCAAAGTATCTTTTGTAATCAGTAAGCAATAGTAAATGAGCCATTTTCTGAGTTCTCGGGGCTGCTGGAACAAATTACTGAGCCAAAGGAGGGGGTTGCAGGAACCTCTGATATGCTGACGAGGGGCACAGATGCTCTGACAACCTGGGGACTGATTGCTTGTGGACGAAGTGGGGAGTGATCTTGTGAGGTTGAACCCCTTCATCTCTGGGATCTGACGGCATCATAAAGTATCCGATGTGAGTGCAGAACACCCAACAAGTGACCTGAATCCGGCTGGCATGGGTGCATTCTCATGCATTTTGGTCACAGATATGTTCTTTGTGGGGTGTGACTGTAGAGAAGAGAAGCGGTGTGTTTTTCCTACATCTGATGTCAGAAGCAGAGCGCTGAGAAGAGTGGAGGAGAAAAGCATTTTTTTCCTATTGTGCCGGATGTCATCTGCTTACAGTGGAACGGTATGACTCTTTCACCAGAAGCTTTCACAACCAGCACTTCCTGTCCTCCCCTTGCACTTTCTGGCCACTTAAACTGTCATTTTGTTGATATTTGTAAAAATAAAAATGACCCACAATGACTTGACCTAGCAGTGTTTTGATTTTACAAAGTAAAATATGTAAAAGTGATGCATATTCCAGGGGCTAGGAGATGACTCAACAGTAAGCGTACTGGCTGGTCTCACAGAGGACCTGGGTTCGATTCCCAGTACCCACATAGTGGCTCACATCCATCTGTAACTCCAGTTCCAAGAGATCTAACTCCCTTTTCTGACCCCCTGGGCATCAGGCATACATGTGGTACACACATGGACATGTAGGCCAAACACTCATACACAGAAAATAAAATTAATAAATCTTTTTTTTTGAAAAAAGTTTTTAAAACTAATACATATTCAGTGGGAATCACACTGAGAATTTTGATCTTTCCCGGACTAGTAGTTTGTAATATAGCACTCTCTTGTAGGACTAGGTAGTATCAAAGCATAATTGCCAGAAAACCTCCTGCTCAGGAGGGGAACAACCAACACTCTCCAGTTCACCATGCCACTAGTATGACACCTGGCTGGTTGTATGTATTAAATGCATTTGCAAATAGGGTATTTTCAGTTGCAATGGGTTTATAGGGATATAATCACATCGTAATGTGAGGAGCCCCAGTAATCTACAGGCATTGGAATTTTAAAAAGATTAAATTATGGTCCATGTCATTCAGTAGAGCATTCATTGTATTTTACCTTATGGTTTTGTAATTCCAAGGAGCTTGGTCAACATTTTCAGTATATAAAGAATTTATACTGTCTGGGTGGTTCCAGCCTCTTCAGTTACTGTCTCGGCTATCACGTCCCGATTCCTATTAGAGGCCATGAGTGCCAACACTTCACACAGAGACTTGAGGCGTTTGGAGAAGAACTCACCAGACTTCCTGAAATCCTCTTGACAGAGCCAGTGCCATCTGCATCCATCCTTATCTTCCTTCGTCTAGGTAGAGATGCCATTCCTGCCCCCAGCATGTAGCTCTGCTCTTGTGTTTGGACTTTGTCACCTCCTCTCTTTTCCAGAGATCCTCCTCCTCTCCCACCTTTTAAACCCCAACAACTTTTCCAACTTAACCTTCAAGATCGAGTTTAGATATTACCTTCTCAAAGAAGTCTTCTCCAGCCTTCCTGCCACTTTACCACTGCTTGGGTCCAGGTGAGACATCCCTCACAGGGCATCTTCCCATCAAATCTTACACTTATGAGTTAATTAAATCAATAAGAGTTTTGGAGGATATGATATACCCAGAACCATGTTCGATGATTAAAATACACCAAATAAAGCAGAGCTCCTGCTCTCAGGAAATTTATAGACCACTTTGGGAAATAGGCAGTAAAAGCAAGTTCTAATAAGGCTCAGTTAGCTCACAAAAGAGGTATGGATGAGGTACTATGGGGACACAGAGAAGGGACACAAGTCCAGACTTGAAGAGTGACAAATGACTCCTTGGAAGAAGATTCATCTTAGATGCGAAAAAAAAAAAAATAAGACTACATTAGGAGTAAGTAGTGAGAGGGGAAGCAGGTGTCTATGGAAGAGGAAACAGGGAGATGTGAATTGGGCTGCAGGGTAATGCCAGCATGGCTATTCAAAGTAGGGACCATCCCCTCACTTTTCCCAGTCACTACCTGATAGAGTAGGCACTGCATGAACACTTCTTGAATGAATGAGCAAGCAGACAAGGCTGAAAGAAGGGAAGAACTTTAAGCAAGAAGCTGACTTCACCCAACTTATTTTTATAAAGATCTCTCTGGGCAAATGAACTGTAAGAAGACTAAGAGGTGATCAGAACAGTGGGGGATGGGCAAGGAGCCTCTTGTTAAGATGAAGGTGTGGGATGCAATTCTGTATCTGTGTTGCTTTTATTGGTTAATGAATAAATCTGCTTTGGCCTATGGCAGGGCAGACTATAGCCAGGCTGAAATAGATATATAGAGAGAATAGACAGAGTCAGAGAGATGCCGTGTAGCTGCTGAAGGAGAAAGATGCCAGCCACCAGCCAGAACCTCACTAGTAGGCCACAGACTTGTGATTTACAGATTAATAGAAATGAGTTAGTTTAAGATGTAAGAGTTAGTTAGAAATATGACTGAGCCATTGGCCAAACAGTGTTGTAATTAATATAGTTTCTGTGTGATTATTCAGGAGAATGAACTAGCAGTCTCTATATACAGAAGGTGACCTGAGAGGAAACTGTGGGGTTTAGAAGGAAGACAACAGACTGTTTCAGATTAAGGACACAGAGGTTGAAGGACTTGATGGCTCACTGTTAAAGCGAAGCCCTGAAGGAATCAGGGATGATACCCATGCTTCTGACTTGAGCATTGTTGGCAGCAATTTTGGAGCAGGGTCCGATAAAGAGATTTCTGGAAATAAGGCAGGGTTATGAGGAAGTGGGTTGCATTTCTGATTGTTGTGACTGCTTACCTGAAAGAACAATGTAAAAGAGAAAGTATTTCTATCAGCTCACAGTTTGAGGACTCCAGTCCATCACAGTGGGGAAGGCACGGTGGCAGGTGACTCCAGGGAGGAGGACCCACAGCAATGACTTAAGTCATGGCACTCATCAGGGAGCAGAGACAGAGGACAGAAGCCTCTGAAAGCCTGCCCTCCAGTGACCCACTTCCTCCCACTAGTTTCTGCCTTCTGAAGGTTCACAACCTTCTAAGAGAGTACCAATAGGAACCAAATGTGAGCCTGTGGGGCGGGGGGAGGAGGGCATTTCACTCTCAAATGGAACACTCACGTTTTGAATGTTTGAGGTAAACGTGAGGCTTGTAATGGCTGGGCCTGATGGCTGCAGATTATTTTCCTGGCTCTGCCTCTGCCCTGAGTGTGTCACTGGAAATCACTGCCTAGCACCAGGTTCTCATGTCAGCTGGCAATGAGAAGTCCTGGCAAGGGATCAGAGGACAGAAGGAAGGGAAAGCCCATGCAACTCCTCCCTTTCGACCTCAGGCATTGTCTGTAGCACTGCACGTCCCTTCTCTGTCTCTCCAGCTCTCGGGAGCAGCCACCCTT
The DNA here is from genome assembly GCF_950005125.1 of Chionomys nivalis. Lineage (NCBI taxonomy): Eukaryota > Metazoa > Chordata > Mammalia > Rodentia > Cricetidae > Chionomys > Chionomys nivalis. The sequence goes on from NC_080095.1 coordinate 50,460,257, forward strand.
CAGGCTCCTCCAGGGACTCCTGATCTTGTGTTCTAGGGACTTTCAGGGCCTTTGCACCCTAGCGGCTTTTTTTTTGTCCCTCCACTCTTGGGGTGGTGGTGACTCCTTGCTGTCGCTAGAGGAGGGCTCCTTGGTGTTTCTTGGTAAGATTTTGAGCTCTTCTCTCCCCTGTGTGACATTTTATTTTATCATATATCTTTTGATTCTATGTTTGTTGTGAGGGTGTGGGTGTGATTGTATGCACATGTGTGTTCATGCCCATGCGTGAGGAGGTCAGAAGTCCATGTTGGGTCTCTTCCTTGATTGCTTTTTCCATCATCATTATTATCATCATCATCACCGCCATTATCATTATTTGATATAGTGTCTCTCCCTGAATGTGGTTCAAGAATTCGACTAGACTGGATGGCCTGGGAACTCCCGGTTCTCCATTTCTTGAGTGCTGCGATTACAGGTACATTACAGTGCATCACAGTGCCTGGCTCTTTAATGTAGGTCCTGGGGATCCAGGCTCACATCTCACACTTTCATGGCAGACACTTTACCAGTTAAGGTATCTCTTCACACCTTAAACTCTGTGAAGATACTCGAATTTCTTCCGTTTTGCTGAGGAACATGGCACATGAAAATTGTGGTGGTGCATGCTGGTAGGATTTGCTGAAGGAAGTGGAAGTAGGAGGATCATGAGTTCGAGGTTACATATTTTAAAAAAAATGCCAGGCAGTGGTGGCGCACGCCTTTAATCCCAGCACTCAGGAGGCAGAGACAGGGATATCTCTGTGAGTTCCAGACCAGCCTGGTCTATAGGGTGAGTTCCAGGGCTACAGAATAATCTTGTTTTGACAAACAAACAAACAAAAATTGTGAAAATAGCTGAGTATGTGGAAGAAAGTTGGGGGCTGGGAGTTACTGGCACAGAGCAAATGAGAGCAACCACCACAGCATTTACTTCCTCAGAAGACAACTGTTTTCTCTGCTGTCCATAGCCTACAGCAGCCCCAGAGGCCCTGAAGTAGGTACACAGCATCTTTTCTACCCATTTTACCAGAGTTTGCTTAGCACTTGGCACACGGGCATGATCAATACAGTTTATCCAGAAGTCAATGCGCAAACCCTATGCACTGCTTTAGGTGGCAGTAATTGGCGGAAGCATTTTTGTCATAAAACCGAGCTTTTTCAATATGAGACGTGCCTTGTCTGAATCACTGAATACTCATTAACATGTGCGGCTTTATTACCTCCAAGATTGTTATAAGGCAAATAAATGGACAGCAGCAAGTCTCCTTGGTCGTTAAATCATTTACTGAGCAGATAAGAATAATCAGAAGTTATTGCAATTGTTTATACAGCTTTACACATGGAGAGTATTACTAAATGAACCGTAGTTAAACGGGTTAAACATCACCCTGGACACCCTCATCTTGGGTATACAATGAACTCCCCCTGGCCATGATCTTCAGTGATAGCCTCAGCTAGTATCTCTATTGTCATCTGAGCTGTGCCTAATAAATCAGGCACTGGGAACAGGGCACTGGGAAGCATAGGTGTCTGTCTTGGTCAAGAGGAGAGTTCGGTGACCCTGAGAGCAGATGACGCGTTGGGGGAGAAGTCATACTGGACTCCAAGACTATGTCTGTGTTGGCTACAGAGTCTATAGTGCAGAGGGGAGGCAGGAAACCAATAAAGCTTCTATGTATCTTCTGTCCTCTCCTGGTTGACATTTTCTCCCATTTCCTACTTCACAGACTGGGGGCCGTCCAGAGGCAGTAGGCAAAGTCAGTCTCTGGGACCATACTTGGAGAAGCAGTTTCAAATATTACTACTATTTAGAGACATTATTTTACAATGTGAGCCTGCATGGTGTGTCACAAAACTAACTACAGATATGGAAAGAAATGGTAATAAAATTAAAGAATTCCTAGTTTCACTCTGTGGAGGCCACCCCTCCTGATGATTTGAAATAAATCTGTCTTAAATCATGTTCATGAAAATATGTATGCTTATAAATGCCTTTGAATTAAGCATACTATCTGTAACCCACTTTTTAAAAGCAAAAAAAGAAAAGTCACAAATAGGCTCTCATGACAAGAAGCAGACGTGTGTTACATGGCTGTATTAAGGTATTCCACTTCATGAGGTCATCATCATTTATGTAACTAATCTCCCACTGAAAACCATTTGGATCAGCTCCAGTTTTTCACTGCTGCATGCACACAAGGAGCCACGAGCAAATGACTTTTAAAGCAAATATTCAAACACTTGTAATGAGGTATTTTGGCACAAAATGAAGGAAAAGTGGATATGAAAGGCGTCCAGGGGAGAGAAATATTTCCTAAGTGGAGGTTTCACCAGAGTGGGATGAGAGATGAGGGAGGGCCAATGTACAGGAGAAAGCAGAAGGTATTTAATGACTGGCTCGTGCAGAGAGATACATAAAGGGGGAACAGCCTGAGAGATAGCATCAGGGGTGAGAGGAAGAGGGAGAGAGAGACCAGAACCAATACAATCAAATTGTCTTGTAGGCATCTTAAAATATCACACACACACACACACACACAGAGAGAAAGAGAGAGAGAGAGAGAGAGAGAGAGAGAGAGAGAGAGAGAGAGAGCGCACATGCTTATCGGCTTTATGGTAATCGCCAAAGCAGATAGTAGTATTTATACCATGTACATGATGATGTATCATGAGTGATTCTTCTGTGAAACAATGTTCTAAAACCCAAGACTTTTTTTTGTTGCTGTTGTTGAGTAGGGTACAATAAGAGTAACTTTGAATTTTCAAACAAAGAGAAATAGTCTAAAGAAACCCCATGCTCCATCACTTAGTACACGCATGTGTGCGTACCACGTGCTGAATATCATCTCTTAAAACATTTAGAAAATCCTTTTTTATAATTCTGACCATTGATGTTTTTAATTGTGTGTTCTTCTAGGGGGAGTGACGGGGTTTAAAATGCTTTGCATCCCTGCCTTTCATCATAGCTTCAGAGAAAATGAAAGGGGAAGGCGTTAGCTTCCTGTTTCTGCGACTCTGTAGCCCACTTCCTGTTTCGGAAAAGGTGTGAGCGTTCACTTTCTCTAGACTATCATTCTTCTGTATACTTTGGAGTAGGGTGGAGTGTATATTTCTGGGGATTTAGAAGATGGCTTCTATTGTAACATTTCTTGTGAAGAGTTCTATCCACAGTAGTGAAGAACAGTGAAAACTGTTTAAATAGAGAATAATTCTGACTCATTTGATACAGAAATGATGAGACTAATATATAGCTGGGCATGGTTGTACAAACCCTTTAATCCTAGCACTCCAGAGACAGAGGCAGACAGATCTCTTTGAGTTGAAGGCCAGCTTGGTTTTCATGGTGAAACTCTGTGGCTCTATCTCTAGAGTGTGGGGATTATAGATGCCCTACAAGTTCAAAGCCTTATTAAGTCTAGAACTTTCTTATACCCTGGTATCTATAGGACCAATTCAAAGATAGAAGTAGCTAAGATCTTCCCACACCTAGAAGGTGAGCTGAAGGGTATGATTATTGGCTTCCCCTTGGTTACTTCCCAGCGTTCTCTTTTGCATAGAAAACTTGGGTAGTTGAGTTTTCCTCTGTCAAACCTATAAAAAGTGGCCTCTCCTTTTACCTAAAAATAAGCAAACAAGAAACTAATCAAGACTGTCTCATACTAATCACATCCGGTGCGGAGCCCTGCCTGTGTCTCTGACACCCAGAGCAGAGAAGGGAGAGGGTGAGGCCTTGCTCTAAGCACTCCTGAGGGCACTTTAATTAAATCAGTAATTCAACATGCCCGGCAAGTTTGGGATGACTCAGCAAGGTGAGTCACTTGGCACCATCCACCCCAGGAGTATATAAGCATATCTAACCACCGTGTAACCTGGGAGAAGGGTTACCAAAGCAGAACATTTAGGTCTGTCCCTGAGCTGAGCAAGGCTGGGGGCCTCCTCAGGACATGAGCACCATGAATTACCTTGTGCCTAACTCAATGTTTGCTAACTACCTCTGCAGAGGGAGCTGAGTCTAACCCTTCCTAATGTTTGGATTTGCACTTTCCATGTGGAGGGGGTTTAACTCTGTTCATATTCACGTCTCTTCTTTGTTGTATTAGAATCTCTCTCTCTCTCTTTCTTACACACACACACACACACACACACACACACACACTGATCTAGTATTTAACATTTAAAAAACACTTCTGACAAACTATGTCCTGCTTCTTTCTTTTCTTCATTCTTGTATCTACCTGTGGTTTAGAACTCTGAATATCTGCTCTGCCTTGTCATTCTGAGATTTACTGTGCTTACGGCTCAGACATCCTATTTGTTTAATATGAGCAATGCCAACTTAGTTACTGTAATAAAGGTACTTTTTTATTCTTCTGAGGAAAAAGAAAACCAAATACCAAAGACACTTTTAAGCCACAGTATCTAATACAGAAGATGCTGAGAAATCTGTTGCCACAGCATCAGGAAATTTCTCAGTCTCACTTTTCTGGTGTATGTGTTCTGGTTATATATGGTTATAGACGTGATGTTGCTGTAGGAAGGTAGAAGACTATGTTTGGGGATCTGATTGATCATAGCCTCTTCATTCACTTTGAGAAGTTGAAAAGTGTCCAATTCAGATCAAGAAGAGAGCTAAGAAATGAATATTAGCGGTAAATTGCACATTCGTGCTCAGTTTTGTGTTTAGGGAATTTAATAGCATGAGATTTTAAAATACCTGCAACTACCCTAGAAGGTCTGATATGTGAGATTTTTACTGATTTTCTTTTTATAATTGCTATAACCTGCATGCTATTCACTGCAAGTCTGTAGGTTCTGCTTTGGGTATGAAAAGCATGCCACTTGGCTCAACATAAAAGCTTTATTTTTACTTCTCAGCATCTTTGTATTTGTTACAGAAATCGTGAAGAAGAATGCCTTTTGGCTAGCTCAGGCTGGGCTTGAACTTGGTAAGTAGCTGAGGGTGACCTGGAACTTCTGGTCCTCCTGTCCCCATCTCCCAAGAGCTGAGATTACTTCATGGGTGCATGAATCCACTGTCCTGTGTGACAGACACTTGCTTGATTTTCCCTAGACAAAGAACACACTCTCTCCCACTGGGAATGATTAGGCGCTCAGCAGGGCACTGCAGCCTCAGAATGTCTGCAGCTCTGTATCCGAATTGATTTCTGACCCCTTTACAATACAAGCCTGGAGAATTCTACGCTCTGTCAAGAACAGCATGTTCTCAGATTCAGCATGCTTTTTTGTTTGTTTGTTTTGCCTGCTTTTTGTTTCTTTTGTTTACGAAGCTGTTACTAGGAAATCATTTAAGAAGCCCAGTCATCACCATCTCCTGGTACCTCAAAAATGATCAATGTCTTCCTGTAACTTTAGACACAGCACTCCCATCCCCGGCTTTTCACTTTATTACCTATTTGCTTCCCAAGTAATGGAGAGTTGAAAGGAATCCTATTTAAAATGTCTTCGCACATAGTCATCAACGGAGGGAACACAGTCTTTAAAAACAGGTAAGTGAGCTCAATTTTTTCTCCTGTCAAGTGTGTTCATCACAAAAGCTTTTTAAGAGCATTTTGATCCCCAAAGGACACCTCCAAAAGTCATTTAATTCGTCCTTAGACATCTGGAGAGACCAGCTAGCTCTATGCTTATCTTCGACATTTGGGGCTAATGCTTCTTATTCAGTTTGTTGTGGTTTGGTTTTATTCTATTACTATTTTAGGGGTGATAGTTTTTATCTTTTCCCCTCTCCGTTGGACATACCTTATTCAGAGTGTTAAGTCAATGGTAGCTTGCTTCCACCTAGAGTAGTCAAAAAGAGAAGATGAGCCAGGGTAAGTTTTATGGGAGCATTTATAATATTTAATTTTGAATACCATCTAATATATAAGCAGACAAGCAAATTTCTATAGCACCAGCCAATTGCGGCCCTCAAATCCTTTCTCCTGCTTCTGCCTCCTGGCTGTTGTTCTCTCCCACTTTATAGAAAAGTCACTCAGAAGTGGAGTTTTCACTGTCCCAGCCTAAAACCTACCCTTCTTGATCTCAGTCGAGGAACGTGGCAACACCCAGCACAAGCCACAGGCAACTAGACCAGGTGCTTCTTTAGGACTGGAGATGACAAATCATTGAGCGGGCAGCATTCTTTCTTCCTTCCCTGGTTCAACAAGTTGGGCTCGCTTGGGCTGTGACATCTGTGTGCTTCTGAACTCACGCGTGTGGTTTCTTATTCTCTGTTTTGATCCTTTCCAGCTTTTCAAGGTCCACATGTACTTTAGCACTTCCCTGAAATTATGTTCTTTGGAAAAGCATCTCTTTCATGAGTGTGGTTTCCTGGACTTTAGTAGTTTGGCCTATCAGATCCTTTCTTCCTTCCACTCCTAACCTAGAGACAGGGTCTGTTTAGGGTCAATTTACTTACGTTGGGGAAAGTTGTTCTTCTTGCAAAGAACTGTGTTTTTGTTGTGCAAAAAAAAAAAAAAAACCTATCTAGTCTATTCCTTTCATTTCAGGATTGAAAAAAAATTAGAGCTCAGAGAAATTAAATGACCTTTTCAATTAATAGTAACAGGGACTGTTGACAAGAGTTGAGATTAGAAATTGGGTGTTTCTGATATCCAGGCCAGGATTTTTTCCCTCTTGTGTTTCTGGGAAGGAGACCATTTCATCCCTTACGTTCACTGTTACCAAACTTTTGAAAATCATAACTAATTACATTACACCAACAGTCCTTTATTGATTTATGTCTTTACTTATTTTATTTTATTTTATTTTATTTTTCTGAGATGAGGTCTCATATATCCCAGGCTGGTCTCAAACTCATTATATATGTGAGGATAGCCTTGAAACCCTTTCCTCTGTTTCATCTCTTAAGTTCTGGGATTATGGGGCACACAATACCATTTCCAAAATTTTAACAACCTAAAAGGAATTTCAAATCTAGTTATTAAACAGAGGCAGTGCTTTTGCTTCCTTTCCACCCAGTCCTGAATAATCACACAGAATCTTAATATTAATTACAAACTGTTTGGCCTATTTCTCAGTCTTATTTCTAACTAACTCCTACTTTTAAATTAACCTGTTTCTATTAATTTATATATTGCCATGTGGCTTTACCTGTAGTCTAGTATATCTCGCAGCTCTGGAGGCTGACTGTCATGTCTTTGACTCTGCCCCCTTCCTCCGAGTCCTCACAGTTTGATTGTTCCACATAACCTTATCCTGTCTTGCCATGGGCCAAAATAGCTTTGATATTGACCAATGAGAGCAACACACATTCACACCATACAGAAGGACCTGCCCACAGCATTTACCCTTTTCTGTCTAGTCAAAAAGGAAAGTTTTAAATTAACATAGTAAAATTATATACAGCAAAACAGTTATCAATCAATTGTAGTTATAATATCCAGTCTATTTGTATTTGACAAAATCAGAGAAAACACTCAGCTATCTCTATTCTATGCTGATGAGTCTAAAATTTTATATCTAATTTACCTTTTGTTATAACTAAGAAAATCTATAACTATCTAATCTTCAACTCCATCAAAGACCTGAGAAGGAAATAATATCACTTGAGTAAGCAGGATGTACAGTCAATGACTTCCAAAACCTCTAAGAAATGATAGAAACATCTTGCTGTCTAGACAGTCACCCAAAGTTCCTCTGTAAAGTTGGCGCATTCATCTTTGACCTACAGGGCTAGCATATCTGACAGACTTTCCTGTGAATGAAGAAAGTTGAAGGATTGTCCTGATTTGTTTTGGCAAAGTTTGGCAGTTGCTTTACTTTGTGACCTGCTGCTCCAGATTGGATAATAAACTTACTGTCAGCATGGAGGCAAGAACAATTTCTTGCTCAATAGGTTAGTTTTTCCAGAAGGAAAAAAAAAACTATATAATCTTCAGTGCCCATCATTCTCTTGGGAGTAGATCAATGCTGCCAGGAGAAGATGTGTCTCACATCAAAAGATTTCTAAGCTATGAAAACATTTAAAATACCATATTCTATAGGTCATTAAAGTGTTTGAAGATCACCTATTTGGAACATATCTCTGCATACCTAGAAAACCTAACTAATATGACTATAAGTTTGACAAACATGGGTGATTATTACCCTATGATTCTTATTAACCTACATAGCTTAAAGACTAAAACTTCACATTATAAATATATAATTTATATTACCTGTAGAGGTAATACCTTATGAAAAATAGAATTGTGTTTCTCAAGTATTCACTGATCACTATTATGATTTACCTCCTCTACACATTTATATGTTCCTGTTCTCCCTCTTCCTCCTCCTCCTCTTCCTCCTCCTCCTCCTTCTCCTCCATCTTCTACATGGTGGGCATCAGATCCAGGGGGCATCTGTATGCTAAATATACTCCTTACCACTAAATGATATATACCCATCTCTGTTTTTCTGTATGTCAAATTCATTAAAAACATAAATGTGTTTCTTTAAAAAGAAAACCTCCCTCACATCTATAAAGGAAAAACCAACATCATTTGCCACAAGTAGACAGTAATTGTAAAATAAAAATCATCCTTACCCATGAGGAAAATGAGAACTAAAACCACTTGGAGATTCCATCTCATCCCATTCAAAATGACTATCATCAAGAGAGGAAAAAACAAACAAACAGAAATACTTATGAGGATGCAATGGGGGGGGTGGGAGGAGTGGGACACACTTGTGCACTGCTTGTGGGTATAGACATTTGTGCAGCCACTATGGACATAAGTATAGCAATTCCTCTAAAACCTGAAGATAAAGCAATCTTATTGTGGTGAGGTTTAAAAAGAAATATCACTGCTCAGACTGGTGAGCTGGCTCAGTGAGGAAAGGTGTTTGCTGCCCAGCTGCTGACCTGAATTCAATCCCTAGGATCCATGTGGTGGAGAGAGAGAACCCAATAGCACAAGTTGTCCACATACACACACACACACACACACACTCATGTACACACACACTTGTGTACCTGCATGTGTGCACATGCACACCTGTACACACACAAACACGTACATGAGCAAACCTGCATGTTGAACAAATACAGTGTAGCAACTGAGAGAGAGAGATACATGTGCAGCCTTGTTTATTGATGCATCATTCCCAACAGTTAAGAAGAGGGACCAGTCTGAATGTGCATTAGCACATGAATGGAAAAGGAAAATGTAGTACACATACAATGGGATTTTATTCAGCTGCAAAGATAAATGAAATCATGACTTTGGCAGGAAAATGGATGTTAAACAAAACAAGCCAGTTCCAGAGAGACAAATACTGCATGTTTACTCCATATGTGGAACCTAGATATGAAATTATGTATGTTTGCATTATTTATAAGTGCGTTCTAATATTCATAGTGTTATATATGAATATATGTGTATGTGCTCACTCTATCATCTATCTATCTATCTATCTATCTATCTATCTATCTATCTATCTATCTATCTATCTATCTCTGTTTGTGTATATAACAAAACTAGAAGGGGTATTCTGAAGAGAAAGAAGATACCTTAAGGGATGGGGCACAGGATAATGGAGTTCATGTGATGTGAGAATAGACAAGAAACAGAATGTGGGAAGGGTACCAGCCAGAGGAGTTCAGGGAGCATTGGGGAGGACATGGGAGAGAGGGATAGATTGAAACAAAGTATTATAGCTTATATGTATGAAAATGCCATAGTAAAATCCATTAGTTTATATGCTAACTTTAGGATAACTAATAAAACATACAATGCTATTATGTTATAGTTAAATATAATTATCTAAAAAGACTGTAATCTCCAAATCTATCTTCATGAAAAGTTAGAAATACAAACATTAGAAGAATGTCAAGCACGTGCTAATATCAAACTAAGAAGGGTTGAAAAATGGGAAAAAAAGAATTTCCATTGGCAGTATCACTTGCAGCCTCCCTTGTCCGTTTTGTCCTGTGCTGGCTCTTGGGTTTCCCTTGCTGCTGTCCAACCCTCTGGGCTCACACCTGCCTCAGTACTGTTGTAAGTGTGCTTCCCTTCTGCGGCACAGGCATTTTTCTCTGAATTCTCACAATAATCCACCGCTGACTGGTCTCTGCTCCCATGTTGGTTTTTCAGGTAGGTTTCAGAACTGACTGAAGTTATTGAACACATTAACCAATTGTCCACCAGTCAGCCATTCTGGGGAGCATCCATTGTAGTCTACCCAATCCGCTTTCTTCTTTGTCTTGATCCTCTTTCACTTGGAATGGCTAGATTCTCTTTGATGCTCAAACAACTACACAGCATAACTTAGCTTTCTCTGGTTTCTGAAGCAATATGATTCGGAATATGTAGTAGGATCATTTCTTTTTTCTTAAAAGAAAATGAGTATAAAAAATACAGAAGGGCACTCAGAGTGTCTTAACTATTTGACCTTCAGGGAGCAATCACAGCGATTTTTATTTCCCTTGCTATCCTTTTCTGTATTGACTGATTTTATTTCAAAGACTATAAATCAGAGGAAACAGTTGTGTTAGTCCCCTTGTAGAAAAAAAAGCACTATTTAGTGTAAATCCTCACCGTGTGACACCAGAGAGCCAGCACGAACAAGGACACAGACTTACTGTCTGTCTAAGGGAGTAAACTCAGCAAGAGAAGACCTGCTATAGACAAAACAGACAGTTTAGATCCTTAGTTCCAGGCAGCTATTCAGTAATGATTTTCCCTGGTCACTCGAGGCGCTGGGTTAGTCAGAATAATGTTAGAAATACACATCAGAGTTTCTGTTTTGCCATGGGGTGGGGGTGGGGGTGGGTCAGGAGTCTTCCTTCCCCGTGAAAGAAAAGAGTGTTCTAGAACGCTACTAAGCTTGCCAAGTCTGCAGCACTGAACACTTCTCTGTCCTCATCCTGAATTTTGCTTGAATCATTAGCACACAGGCTGATAATCCAACAAAATGAATAATTTTCCTATCCAATGAGTAAGTCCATCTTCCCAGTGATTGTATTTTTTCATTTAGCAAATGGAACAAAAAATTTAATGCAGGAAAATATTAGTGAAACAAACTTATCATCTTTGTTTATATATTTTGGAATAAGGTTCATTTATACTCAGAGAAATAATATCTTTCCTGGCAATTCCTCCTTTTCCTGGAACAGAAAGCTTACTCTCCCATCTAAAAATGATTCTATTTGGGCAGCAAATCTCACACTGAACATTGCTCCAGATCCTGACTTATATAAACCCAGCAGATGGCATTTGCCTGGCATTGGCATGTCAGGCTGCGATCTGAGGGCATGCCGAGCAAGCAGCCCTGAGCCTTCCAGATGGGCCGGCAGATCACATGTGTGGGTGGGTCAGGTGAAGAACTGACTCAGCTTCCTATGGTCCTCACCAAGGAACAAATTCCTCAAGATCTTGAGAGAATGACAAATGGTGCCGGTGAAGCTGGTGTGAACTGGACTGATCACCAAAATCAACAAATCTCTCCTGTGGGAGCAAGCCGAGATTCCAGGGACCACTATAGAGAAGAATGGCTTAGGTGACGGCAATGGTTGGAATACCTTAGGCAGGTGAACCTTGACCTGAATGTACTCTGACTGCACTTTGGGCCACAGCATAAAAAAGTAAGAAGGGGAAAAACAAAACAAGCAAAACCAAAAAAAAAAAAAAAAACCCAAACCCAAACCAAGCAAGCAAGCAAGCAAACAAACAAACACAAAACTGTTTTCTTAGCTTGCAGTTTACTTCAGAAGAAAGATAATCTGTCACTCCATCAGTAAGCACATGAACACACACATACACACACGCACACACAGGCCAGAGTGTCAAAGAGAGAAATAATGCCAAGAAAGAATATTAAAAGTCTATATGAAAGTTTAGATTTTTTTTTTTAAATAAAAAGATGACATTTGAGTAAACATCTAAAGAAATAGGGGAAGCAGGACTTGTGTATCAGGGGAAAAGCTTTCTAAAGACAGTCTATGGGGAGCCCAACTGTTTAGTCCTTCAGTCCGAAAAACAGATGACACCCAGTGTGTCCGAGACAGAGCGCTGAGGGAAGAGTCTTGGAAGATGAGGACTGGTTACTGGTCAAGCTTTTGAAGTCCATCACTTGGAAACCTGCCTTTTTTCGAAGTAAGATGGAGTACGTTAGGAGCAGACAAATGAGTCAGTCGATTTGAATTATCATCATTTTGAAAAGTTCCTGGAATATCTAGATGAGAAATAATCGCCTGAACCAGGGTTGTCTGAGTTAAGGAGGCAAGAATTGGGAAACTCTCATGTATTTTGAAGGTAGAATCAATATTTCTGACTATTGGTCATGGAGAAAAAAGAAACCCAAGAGGAGTCTGGGATCCTAGGGGGATGCAGTAGACTTGAGAAGATTTGTGAAAAAAATCTCAGGGCAGAAACATGCTTAGGTATCAGGAAGTTAGCTTGGGATACGTTAGGTCTGCCTTGACTGTTAGCCAAATGAAAGTACTCGGGAGGCAACTGGATGTGCAGGTACCATGTACCAAGAAATCTGGATATAGATATAAACTAGGGAGACGGTAGCATGTCCCTGGTTTCTCAAGCCACTAGGCTTCATCATTCCCCAAAGAGTGACAATAAGTGTCAAAGCCAGAGGGTATGGAGAGATTGGTAATCTGTAAGGACCATTCCTGATATGCTGACCATTGGATTTGGTTATACATAGGTCATTGCTGATCTCAGTAGAGTCAGCCATTAGAATCTTAGCCAGAAGCCTCGCTGGGTTGGGTTCAAGAGAGTGAGTGAAGACCATTCTTTCTAGAATATTTTCTTTAAAGGAAAAGAGATAGGTGGAGTGCTAGCTTCATGGAAAGGCCGGATCAAGAGAAAACTTCACAAACTTTTTATTAAATTATACAATGTGGCGGAGAGGATATTTCTTAAGAGCATGGTTCTATAATTGTCACAGTGAAGCACACCCAAGTAACATACTCATTTCAGAAAAAAAAATTACTCCCAGCCAAGAAGTCCCTTGTGGTCACTGTCTCCACCCAAAGACAGTAACTAGCCTAAGCTGAATTTAATACTCACAGGTTCTTGGTCTGCATCTGTCCTTCACATGAACGGAATTACATACGATTCTTCTACTCAACACCATGAGACCTGGAATCACCACAGAAACACGTTTCTGGGTGTGTCTATGAGGGTGTCTCCAGAAGGGCTTCACTGAGCAGGGGGACCTACTCTGAGACCCTTGAACTGGGCTCAACTGACCGAAAAGGATGAATTGGAACTTAATGCTAGCATTCATCCTCTCTGCTTCCTTCGGACGAGTCACCATGGCTGGTGCCGCCTTTGAGATTGACCTGACAGGGGTGGCACACACAGAGAAGAGCTGGGACCAGGTGAGCTGTGTGGTCGGATGGGGAAGCAGCAGCAGCAGCATCCTGGAGACGCAGCGCATTTATGTGCAGCAGGAATGAACAGCTGAAGGAAGAGACAGGCTAACCACCCAGTAGGAGATCTCTGAAGGTCCGCACCCTCAGGCTGCAATCATCCTGGAGGAAGAAGCTGTGGCTGATATTTTCTGTACACACTGTCAACATCTGTTTGCAGACCGGGGGAAGGTCTTGCCAGTCCCATGGGTCTGAAGGATTGGAGTTCTTGACCCGACATTGCTGAAGTCTATAACAAATATTCCCTCAGGACTTCATCAGCTCCCTATGGACTAGCTGCCTTGTGGTCTGGCTGCCATGACTTCCCTGACTCTACCCTCAAACTGTGACCAAAATTAACTCTTTTCTGCTGTAGGAAGTCTTACAGCTAGTGGTTACCTGCCCACTGGGGCGTGGCCTCTTATACTATATATGCTGATGTAGAGCATGCGTTCAGCCTCTTTTCCTGCCTCTCTGTTCCGGTTGCCGGATTCATTTTCTGATCTCCATTCAAACAGAGGATTCTGATTTGTCAGTCTACCCCTAAATAAATAACCATCTATTTCTCAATTCTGAGCTAGTATGGGATTTCTCTTGAGCGTACTTCACTTTTCCTCCCTTTGGTTTCCTCTCTTTTATCAGATATTTGATTATAGCAACAAGAAAATCGCCAACACAATATTGTTTGGTATCTGACTTCTTTGTCTCCATAGGGTACTTGTATCAGCCACCCATATTACTTCCTGTAGTTATGTTTTTAATATTATATTCTTATAATAAACCCTTTATGTGAGTGTGACAGGATGTATCTATCATTACACTATTGCAGGACAAGTGAGCATGTTCTAGGTTCATAAATAGTGCTATGTTGTAATATGAACGGCGGCAGGGCTGTGTCCCCAGCACCCAGCCGCCCACATGGCTAGCTTATGTCCCGAAATAATTACACGGAAACTGTATTCTTTTGATCACTGCCTGGCCCATTAGTTCCAGCCTCTTATTGGCTAGCTCTTACATATTGATCTAACCCATTTCTAATATTCTGTGTAGCCCACGAGCTGGCTTACCAGGAAAGATCTTAACCTGCGTCTGTCTGGAGAGAGAGAATCATGGCGACTCCTGACTCGGTTTCTTTCTCCCAGCATTCTCTTCTGTTTACTCCACCCACCTAAGGGTTGCCTATCAAATGGGCCTAGGCAGTTTCTTTATTATTTAACCAATGACCTTCCTCCATCATTTCCCCTTTTTCTGTTTAAACAAAAAAGGCTTTCACTTTAACATAGTAAAATTACATATAACAAAACAGTTATAAAGCAAGAATTACAGTTACAATACTTATCTATTTTATCTTATAACTAAGGAAAACTATAACTATAACTAACCATTCTTCAACTCCATCAAAGACTCCAGAAGGATATAATATTACCTAAGCAAACAAGAGATTCCAAACTCTAGAAATGACAGAGACATCTCACTGCCTGGACAGTCACCCAAAGTTCTTTTGTACTGTTGGGGCATCCATCTTCGGCCTACAGGCCCATAGTATCCAGCAGACACATTTTCATGAAGTAGGAAATTCCAAAGACAGTTCAGTCATTTTCTGCTGTGTCCTGCAGAATGTCTCACAGACTCTTTCATGAGTCAGGAACCCCGAAAGACCATCTCACCTTTAGGCAAGTTCAGTAGTCCTCTCTCTGAGGGTTCTCTGTGTCCAGTTTATGCAACAGTCCAGGCAAGAACAGTTTCTTGCCCAAATGGCTATCAAACTCCATAAGGAGCCTCTTCGATGCCCATCATCCTCTTGAAGTAGATTGGTGCTGCCAGGAGCAGACGTGTCTCATTGTCATGAAAAGCCCTAAGTTATTAAAACATTAAATGCCATATTCTGTAGTCTTTGAAAGATATGAAGAATGCCTATCCAACTGAAATATATATCCCTAGCTGAAATATATCTATGCACATCTAGAAAATCTAACTAACATGACTAAAAGCTTGACAATTATTGATGATTATCCATTAACAACCTATATTTCCTAATTATACATTACATTTTTAAATGAACTATACAATCACAATACCTTAATCAAGATTAGAAATATGCATATACATATAACAAAATTGACCTTCAAATCCACACCAATGCAAATTATTCATACCTATATCATTTCCCCCTTTAAATGTAAAAGAACATTTATAAACAATATTTGGGAATATGGGCGCAGTTTTTTCTCTCCAAACTGCTTCCTGCTGAATGGGGGCGCTGTTATTCAGGTCTTTCACGGTATAACCTGTGTGCCAGGGTCATCTCAGTTGGCAGTTGAGTGAAGTAATTTTTTGAGGGTGTTTACAGTAACCTTTCAGGAGGGCGTGGTCTATCATACCATATTGGGGTAGAAGAAATCCACAGGGTCGCATCCTCTGTGAAAACAAAAGAAGACCCTCTCCAAAGCATCATATCCTTAGACCCATATTCTGAAATCATAATATCCTTGTATCCATCCTGGTTAGCTTGGCAGCCCATGTAATGAAATGTCTCTCTGCAATTAGCTCCTTTACAGTCAAAAATTTTAAAGAAAACACAATAATACAAAGAATCCAGACTCTCTGTGAATTTTCCATTTTTACGTGACTTATTTTTCTTTATTTCTTTTAAACTATAACTATCTGTACTCTGTCTCTTTAAAGACTTTACCCTTTTTTTTAAAGACATTAACTTTATTCTTTTTTCTCTCTCTCAAGCCTACGTACATTCATCCAACAGTGTCTGAATCAGTTCTATTGTGAATCTGTAATTTTTTTAGTATCCAGGAGCATTTCTTAAAATGTTAAGCAATTCTCAAAAACTTAAGTTGCACCATTTAGGAGTATTATGGTACTGCCTGTATCCTGCCCAGTCTAAACCTTAACTGCGCTGTTATTATGGTAATTACGGTAGTTCCTGCCTGAGACCAGCAGAGTTCCTCATGGCGGAGCTGAGCTGCTCCTGCATCAGAACCATTTGGTGCCCCTGAGCCACACACAGTTCCAGGCACACAGCAGTCCACATTGCCATCAAGCAAGCCGTAGCACTTTACTCCAAATGATCCATTCAAAAGCTCTGTCTCCTACAGGAGCCAGACAGATATCGCAATGGCGGCACAGCCCAGAAAGCCGGCATTTTAAAACAGACAGTTTTTTCCTGTTGCTGAGTCAGGACAATTTCTTTGCCGCACACAACCCACAAACAGCAAAAAGCTGTCTTAAATTCTCTCTGTGTCCTTTTTAAGCCCTCTCAGGTTTTACATGGAGTTCATTAGCACGTTGGGTGCCACTCTGTTGTAATATGAACGGCGGCAGGGCTGTGTCCCCAGCACCCAGCCGCCCACATGGCTAGCTTATGTCCCGAAATAATTACACGGAAACTGTATTCTTTTGATCACTGCCTGGCCCATTAGTTCCAGCCTCTTATTGGCTAGCTCTTACATATTGATCTAACCCATTTCTAATATTCTGTGTAGCCCACGAGCTGGCTTACCAGGAAAGATCTTAACCTGTGTCTGTCTGGAGAGAGAGAATCATGGCGACTCCTGACTCGGTTTCTTTCTCCCAGCATTCTCTTCTGTTTACTCCACCCACCTAAGGGTTGCCTATCAAATGGGCCTAGGCAGTTTCTTTATTATTTAACCAATGACCTTCCTCCATCAGTGCTACTATGAACATTCTAGTATACGATGTTTCATGAACAAACGTACATATTTTATTGAGTGTATTTCTATAAGTGGAATTGCTGGGGCATAGAATATGCAAATATTCAGCTTTAATTCCCCCCCCCAAACTATTAGACTAATATATGCCTTGTCAGAACAATAACAGATGCTATGGACACAGGGATATTACTTTTACTGCCCACTCCTTTTTTTTGTTTGTTTTTGTTTTTTGCTTTTTGTTTTTCGAGACAGGGTTTCTCTGTAGCTTTGGAGCCTGTCCTGGAACTAGCTCTTGTAGACCAGGCTGCCCTCGAACTCACAGAGATTGCCTGCCTCTGCCTCCCGAGTGCTGGGATTAAAGGTGTGCGCCACCACCACCCAGCTCCTCCTTTGTTTTACAACTCAATTTGTTGAGCATTACAGAAATGAAAGTGGATAGTGCTTTTACAAAGATAGCTCTCTCTGTAACTTCCACTGCCTCCTTCTGTCCCATCTGATGTTTCTCAGGATCAAGATTGCTTGTGTGTGTATGTGTGTGTGCGTGTGTGTGAAACATTTCCTTAATGTCTGTTACTACAAGACTCACCAGGATTGTCCTATGCAAATGCTCACACAAGAATCAGCAATTTCCCTAGGAAACCCTGTTTCCTGTACCTGGAGAATGGCATAAGAACTGAAAACCTCTTATTGCTGGGGTGTCATTGCTTTCTGAATTCTCTCATTGACAGAATGAGAAAATACACACACACACACGTATGTATTAGCTTCTGCACATACATAAGTGTGTCTATTGTATACCTATATGGAACCATATGCCTTAACATTTAGCTAATGTGAGTTCATACTGGTATCTCCAGTTCTAATCATTTTCACGCGGACCAGGGTAGCCTATTCTCATTGCTCATCCATGCATTCTGTGGGAAATCTGATTCTCACCTCTTCACCAGGCACACCTTTAACTGCTCAGGTCCAGTGTGAATGCGGAGCAGTATTAGAAATGTCGACTGAAACAAGGGAAAGCAGCTGTGTCTATTAAAATATTTTATATGTCTACTTCTTTAGCTTTTCTGACTCTGCCTCACATCCCTTTCTGCAGTGTTGCTTCATGCATCTTAATATCATTAGATGATGTCGTCAGTCTCTGCCTTCTGTCGTAGGAGCTCTCAACCTCCTACACGATTCTTTAGATTTGCACATAAGACAGTTGCTACTCATGCGGTAACATCCTAAAGGGTCTCACATGTGCACAGTATCAGTTGTCCACAGCCATACTGCCATATAGAACAGCTTCACCACCTTAAGAAATTCTCTATTCAATGTTCCTTCCCTCTTCCTGGGCTCTGGGAAATCACTGACATTTTTACCACCTCCGTAGTTTTGTATTTTCTGGAATATCTTGTATTAGGAATCAAAAAGTGAGTAGCTTTCAGACTGGTCTCTTCCCTTTGGCTTTTTTTCTACTTTAATATTAATGTCTCTTTGTAACTTGATAGCTCATTTTTTAAATCATGAAATGATGTTTTATCATCTGGATATAACACAGTTTCTTATCCACTCCCTTGTTGAATGCTAGTTCTTTATTTTTGGCTATTATAAACAGTTACATGCAGTGGGTTTGTGTGTGTGTGTGTGTGTGTGTGTGTGTTTATAAATTCTCAAATAAGGCGGGTAAACACCAAGGGGTTCAGTTGCTGTATCACATGTGAGACTGTTTAGCTTATCAATTATCTTTTGCTGGCACATTCAACTCCTCAAAATCAGGCAGACTGCTCACCCAGTCCGCCCTCTTTTCAGTTTTGAGCACATAGATATGTCCTATGTAAGAATAATCACTCTTTATATTCCAGTCTTTCTACACACACTATCCCAATAACAAACACTGCTGTTGAATGGAGAATCTTAGCTTTGACCCTAAGCCATGGCCTCACCCTGGAAACATGTCCAAATCCTTCACCTACAAAAGTAGGTGCACCTATCCAACCTACCACTACATGTTGAGGAGAGCCAAGCAGGCTTAGTGGGGTGTCTTCTTTTGAACAAGCTATGCCTTTGTTTGAAGGCTCATCCAAGGTTAGAATTGTGACCTTGTCAATTGCTTTTCCTATGACCCATCTACTAGAGATGAGGGGTCCTCAACCTACCCCAACCTCATAGTTGTACTGCCCAATTCACCATGTGGGCCTCGTTGACATCCAAACAATTGATCAAGGCAGTTAGTTATGGAGAGGTTCTGGTAATACTTTGGATGTACATAGGAGCATGGGATGTGTTTTTAATCAAATAGCACAATCCCAGAACCATTAGCGGAAATAGCTTTTTCTCTTCTTTAACTGAAATAAACCACAGGTTTGATTTTAACAATGACACTTGTGACTCTCTTAGATCAATGAATGGCCTAAGTACCAAAACAGTTTAATGAACCATGGATTGAACTGTAAGAACATGAATTAGTGTACTAAACTCTACAGACATAAAATGGAAGTGTTCACAAACAAGTTTGGGCAGTCCTCATCAGGAACAGAGTGTTTCCAGAGTGAGGTTTAATTATTTTAAGATGTTTTAGCATTATGTATTCCCAGTCAGAGAATGCTTATCTGCTTTATGCTAGTTTTTACCTGCAGAGGTTTTGTCTCTGTGACATCATGTATTATTTGCTCCTGTGTTTTTAAACGCATTGTGCAATGTTGGGAGCTGATCTCCTGAGGTTAATCATACTCTGGCAGTGTTGAGCATGCTGGCAGCAACCGAGAAAACTTCAAGAAGGCCCTTAATGTGGGATACACTAGGTTTTCTTCTCTGCGGTCAAGTGCTCAGCTGCTCATTCAAACAGTGGAAGAGGGAGAGCCCTTTAGAACTGACTGGCAGGCAA